>NC_133615.1:14121441-14318796 GCF_964106895.1 Numenius arquata
TCTCCCAATTCATACTTGTGCCCGGCGTTACTCTGTCCCAGGTGCAGAATCCGGCATTTGGACTTGTTAAATGTCATGCCATTGATGATTGCCCAATGCTCTATCTATCTAGATCCCTCTGCAAGGCCTCTTGTCCCTCGAGAGAGTCAACAGCACCTCCCAATTTGGTATCGTCAGCAAAGTTGCTAATGGTGCATTCAACTCCTGCATCCGGATCATTGATGAATATTTTGAACAGAACTGGAGCCCTAGAATTGAACCCCAAGGAACACCACTGGTGACCGGTCGCCAGCCAGATGTAGCCCCATTCACTATAACCCTTTGAGCCCTGCCGTTCAGGCAGTTCTTCACCCAGCGCACCGTGAACCTGCCCATCCCACAGTTGGACAACTTGTCCAGAAGGATGCTGTGAGGGACAGTATCAAAAGCCTTACTAAAATCCAGAAAGACTACATCCACCGCCTCCCCTTCATCCACTAGGCGGGTGACCTTATTGTAGAAGGCTATCAAATTAGTTAGACAGGACTTTCCCTTTGTGAACCCACGTTGACTGTGCCTGAGGATTGCATTATTCTTTCAATAGCACCCAGTATAACCTTCTCCATAATTTTTCCAGGAACTGAGGTTAGGCTAACAGGTCTGTAGTTCCCTGGGTCTTCCCTCATGCCCTTCTTGTAGATTGGAATAACATTGGCTAGCTTCCAGTCATCAGGGACCTCCCCGGACTCCCAAGACCTTTGGTAGATGATCGAGAGGGGTCCGGCCGTAACATCCTCTAGCTCCTTCAGTACTCTGGGATGAATCCCATCAGGCCCCATGGACTTGTGAACATTCAGCTGATACAACCCATCCCTTACAATTTCAGTGTCCGCAAATGGAAAGTCACTGTTCCTGCAGTCATGGTCCTCCAACTCAGGGGACTGGGCAGCCCAAGGTCTATCAGTATTATTAAAGACTGAGGCCAAAAAAGCATTGAATGCCTCCGCTTTTTCTTCATCCCTACTAGTCAGGTGACCATCTTCAACAAATATCGGTCCGATGTTTTCCTTAGAACTCCTTTTGCTATTAACGTACTTAAAAAAACCCCTTCTTGTTGTCTGACACAACACTGATCAGTTTCAACTCTAGTTCAGCTTTGGCCTTTTGTGTCTTCTTCCTGCATAAACAAACCACAGCTCTGTACTCTTCCTGCGAAGCCTGACCTTGCTTCCAGAGATCATACAATTTCTTTTTCCTCTTGAGCTCCACGAGGAGTCCCCTGTTCAGCCAAGCCGGCCTTCTGCTCCGCTTGCTTGACTTATGACACGCTGGAATTGCCTGCTCCTGTGCTTCTAAAAGGTGGTTCTTAAAAACTGACCAGCACTTGTGGACTCCTAAGCCCTCAAAAGCAGATTCCCTGGGTACTCTTCTAAGTAGCTCCCCGAATAGCTTAAGGTTTGCCCTCTTGAAGTCCAGCGTAGCAACTCTGCTCACCTTTTTTCTCATTACACTGACAATTTTAAACTCAACCATTTTGTGATCCCTGTGGCCAAGACAGCCACCTACCATCACATCTCCCATGAGCCCTTCTCTATTCACAAACAACAAGTCTAGGAGGGCATCTTTCCTAGTTGGCTCACTGAGTACTTGTGACGAGAAGTTACCTCCCACAAACTTCAAGAATTTCCAAGACCTGCTCATCACGGCAGTATGATATTCCCAGTTGATGCCTGGGAAGTGGAAATCTCCCATAAGGGCTGCCGATCCAGAGATTTCTCCTAATTGACAGTGCTTATATCCTGGCTGGGCGATCGGTAGTAGGCACCCACTACAACATCTCCTTTGTTTTCCATCCCCCTAATCCTCACCCAGAGGCTCTCCACCACATCATCGCTAACTGTAAGGGCTGTACAATCAAACCTCTCCCTTACATATAGTGCGACGCCTCCACCTCGCCTGTCCTGCCTATCCCTCCCGAACAGCCTGTAGCCAGCCCTCCATCCCAGCACTCCAGTTGTGGGACTCATTCCACCAAGTCTCACTAATACCAATGATATCATAGTTCTGGGACCTCACCAGCGCTTCCCGTCCATCCTGTTTGTTTCTCATACTGCGTGCATTGGTGTACAAGCATTTCAGATATGCTCCTGAGCCCTAAATCTAAATCTACCCTCTCTCAGTTTAAAACCGTTGCCCCTTGTCCTGTCACTACAGGCTCTGGTAAAAAGTCTCTCTCTGCCCCCTTTATATATCGAAAGGCCGCAATAAGGTCTCCCCGGAGCCTTCTCTTCTCCAGGCTGAACAACCCCAACTCTCTCAGCCTTTCCTCGTAGGAGAGGTGTTCCAGCCCTCTGATCATTCTTGTGTCCCTCCTCTGGATCCGCTCTAAGAGAACTGGATGCCCCAGAGCTGGATGCAGTACTCCAGGCGGGGTTTCACGAGAGCGGAGCAGAGGGGCAGAATTGACCTGCTGGCCATGCTTCCTTGTATGCAGCCCGGGATGAGATTGGCTTTCTGGGCTGCAAGCACACATTGCCGGCTCACGTCCAATTTTTTGTCCTCCAGTGTCCCCAAGCCCTTCTCCTCAGGGCTGCTCTCAATCCATTTGTCCTCAGTCTGTATTAATACTGGGGGTTGTCCTGATCCAGGTGCAGGACCTTGCACTTGGCCTTGTTGAACTTCATGAAGTTCGCACGGGCCCACTCCTCAAGCCTCTGGATGCCATCCCTTCCCTCTAACAAATCAACTGCATCACTCAGCTTGGTGTCATCCGCAAACTTGCTGAGGGTGCACTCAATCCCACTGTCTACATTGTTGATGAAGATATTAAACAGTACTGGTCCCAATACGGACCCATGAGGGACACCACTCGTCACTGGTTTCCACTTGGACATTGAGCCATTGACTGTAACTCTTTGGACGTGGCCATCCAGCCAGCTCCTTATCCATCTAACCCGTATCTCTCCAATTTAGCGTCCAGAATGTTCACAGATTCACAGAATCTTAGTGGTTGGAAGGGACCTTTGAGATCATCGAGTCCAACCACATTAAAAAACAAACAAACAAACAAACACAACACAAAAACAAACAAACAAGCAAACAAAACAAAACAAAACAAACAAACAAAAAAAAGCACCCACCAACTGAACCCCACACCCACAACCTCACACACAACACCCCACCACAAACCAACAATCCCGGGCACTAGAGCATGCCCTGAAGAGCCATGTCTACACGTTTCTTAAATACCTCCAGGGATGGTGACTCCACCACCTCCCTGGGCAGGCTGTTCCAGTGCTTGACCACTCTTTCAGTAAAGTAATTCTTCCTAATATCTAATCTAAACCTCCCTTGCCGCAGCTTCATACCATTTCCTCTGGTCCTGTCGTTATTCCCTTGGGAGAAGAGGCCAACCCCCGCCTCTCTACAGTTTCCTTTCAGGTAGTTGTAGAGGGCAATGAGGTCTCCCCTCAGCCTCCTCTTCTCCAAACTAAACATGCCCAGTTCCCTCAGCCTCTCCTCATAGGACTTGTTCTCCAGACCCCTCACCAGCTTGGTGGCTCTCCTCTGGACACGCTCCAGCACTTCAATGTCTTTCCTGTAGTGAGGGGCCCAAAACTGAACACAGTACTCGAGGTGAGGCCTCACCAGGGCCGAGTACAGAGGCACGATGACTTCCCTGCTCCTGCTGGCCACGCTATTCCTGATACAAGCCAGGATGCTATTGGCCTTCTTGGCCACCTGGGCACACTGCTGGCTCATGTTCAGCCGGCTGTCCACTAACACTCCCAGGTCCTTTTCTGCCGGGCAGCTTTCCAGCCACTCAGCCCCAAGCCTGTAGCGTTGCTTGGGGTTGTTGTGACCAAAATGCAGGACCCGGCACTTGGCCTTGTTAAACCTCATCCCATTGGCCTTGGCCCATTGATCCAACCTGTCCAGATCCCTCTGTAAAGCCTTCCGACCCTCAAGCAGATCAACACTCCCACCTAGCTTGGTGTCATCCGCAAACTTACTGAGGGTGCATTCAATCCCCTTGTCTAGATCATCAATGAAGATATTGAACAAGACTGGCCCCAAAACTGAGCCCCGAGGGACACCACTGATGACCGGCCGCCAACCAGATTTTGCTCCATTAATCACAACTCGCTGGGCACGGCCATCCAGCCAGTTTTTTATCCAGCGGAGGGTACACTTGTCTATGCCATGATTCTCCAGTTTCTCCAGGAGAATGCCGTGAGGGACGGTGTCGAAGGCCTTACCAAAGTCCAGGTAGACAACATCCACAGCCTTCCCCTCATCGAGAAAGCGGGTCACATGGTCATAGAAAGAGATCAAGTTGGTCAGGCAGGACCTCCCTTTCATAAACCCATGCTGGCTGGCCCTGATCCCTTGGCTGCCCTGCACTTGCCTTGAGAGCTCACTCAGGATGATCCTCTCCATGATCTTTCCCGGTACCGAGGTCAGGCTGACAGGCCTGTAGTTTCCGGGATCCTCCTTCCGGCTCTTCTTGTAGATGGGCGTCACATTGGCCGCCCTCCAGTCATCTGGCACCTCTCCTGTTGACCAGGATTGTTGATAGATAATGGAGAGAGGCTTGGTGAGCTCTCCTGCCAGCTCCCTGAGAACCTTTGGGTGAATGCCATCCGGCCCCATAGACTTATGCGTGTCCAGGTGCATAAGCAAATCATTAACCACTTCCTCCTGGATTACAGGGGAGTTGTTCTGTTCTCCATTCTTATCTTCCAGCCCAAGAAGCTGAACACCCTGGGGGTAGCTGGTCTGACTATTAAAGACAGAGGTAAAGAAGGCATTAAGTATCTCAGCCTTCTCCTCGTCCTTGGTTGCAAGGTTTCCCCCCGCATCCAGTAAGGGATGGACATTCTCTGTCACTCTCTTTTTGTTGATGTATTTATAGAAACTTTTTTTGTTGTCCCTTATATTAATTGCCCCCCATGTTGTGGGGGATCGTATCAAAGGCCTTACAGAAGTCCAGGTAGATGACATCCGTAGCTCTTCCCTTGTCCACCGATGCAGTCACTCCATTGTAGAACACCACTAGATTAGTCAGGCGCGATTTGCCTTTGCTGAAGCCATGTTGGCTGTCTCTAATCACCTCCTGGTCTTCCATATGTTTCGACATATCTTCCAGGAGGATCTGCTCCATGATCTTCCCGGGCACAGAGGTGAGGCTGACTGGTCCCCAGGGTCCTCCTTTTTACCCTTTTTAAAAATGGGTGTGATGTTTCCCGTTTTCCAGTCACCGGGGACGTAGTCTGACTGCCATGACTTTTCAAATATCGCGGAGAGTGGCTTAGCAACTACATCAGTCAGTTCCCTCAGGACCCCGGGCTGCATCTTGTCGGGTCCCATGGACTTGTGTATGCTCAGGTTCCTCAGGTGGTCTCGAACCTGATCTTCTCCTATGATGGGAGGAGCTTCATTCCCCCAGTCCCTGCCTTGAGGTTCAGGGTCTTGAGAGATGTGGGAGGAGAGATTGCCGGTGTTGAGCATCATGTCGGTTGTCACAAGTTATCCCCCTATTTATTGCGGCGGGGTTGTGCATTTTCTTTAATCTTCCTTTTCTGGCCAACCTACCTGTAGAAGCCCTTCTTATTATTCTTCTCATCCCTTGCCAAATTCAGTACCAGCTATGCCTTAGCTTTCCTGATCCCATCCCTACGCCTCTGGGAAGCGTCCCTGTATTCTTCCCAGGATACATGTCCCTGGTTCCATTGTGCATTCCCTGTGCATTTCCTTCTTGCACTTTAGTTTGACCCGGAGGTCCTTACTGGGCCATGCCGGTTTCCGCCTTCCTTGCCTGGTTTCTTACACGTGGGAATCGAGAGCTCTTGCGCTCTAAGAAAAATGTCCTTGAAGAGCTGCCAGCTCTGTTCGGCTCCTTTATCCCTGAGGACAGCTTCCCAGGGGGTCCCATGCACTAATTCCTTAAACAACTGAGAGTTTGCTCGCCTAAAATTCAGAGTCCTGACTCTACTTTTCACCTGGCCCATATCCCTCAAGATTGTGAATTCCACCAGGGCATGGTCACTGCAGCCCAGGCTGCCACCAGTCTTGAGATCTCTAATTAGTTCTTGACATCGCTAATTAATTTTAGGCTCTCGATATATAAGGTTCAACTCGTAAAAGCAAGAGTCAGTTGAAACCTAAACAGTTCAGCTTAAACTGTGATGTCAAACACATACTCAGTTTTAAATTTAATAGAAGGTATAAATAAACCAGGCAAACTAGAGCAACACAGCAGTTCAGTTTTTCATTGCTTTGTACCCGATATAGCTAGAACTCATTTCACTTTTAATCCTCATCCTACCTGCACCATCATAATATTTTTCATACTTGTATAGAGAATTTAAGAGATCACAATAGCCAGGCCTGCTTCCTAATGTAATACTCAGCAAATGTATTCAAATCTTTTGAATTAATTTTGCATAATTTTCACACGGAGATAAATGAACCAGGCATGGGCTTATTATAACCTCTGACACTTTTCCCATATCAAGATTTAGTTCTGTTTCACTGTTTACAACAAACAACTTCGTTTTGTTTTATTCTCCCTTACTAATCAAATAATTAAATTTTTGTAACAAACAAATTTGTCGTAACGTTGATAAGATTTTAGTTCTTCCTGATAATTCTACTTCTAGATTGTAGGAGGAGCAATTTGCCCTAATCGGTTAGTAATTTGAAATTATATTACGTGTTGCATCCTACTTGAAGGATGAGTCTGGGTGGGTTACTGACAGTTACTGTCAGAGGACAGGCAGCTACAGCAAAGGCTAATTAGAAAATTATCTGCCCTATAAATAGTAGAATTTAAATCACCCTGCACTTTTTTCCATGTGTGAATGTCTAAAGGACTGTTTTGATATAATTTGAATTATATTATCGATGTTTCCTAATGTCAAAACTTTCAAAATGTATATATAGTTATTAAATTAAAAAATGCATTATGCTTGTCAGCCAGGGAGGAACTCCCATCTATTAGTGCTGTTTTTTCTAACAAGCATTAGGATTGATCTGCAATCACTGTTATTCATCAGTCATCACTAACCTTAGGAACTCTTGACCCAGAAATTTAGTTTCCGCCATGCTTGCGCAGATCAAAATAAAAACAAAGTCAATGTTAATTAATTAATTAATTAATACGTATGAATTATTTAATACTTCTGGTACTAAAAGAATGCTAAAAAAATAACAGCTGCAAATAAGGAGGCCCAATAGCAATGTCATATCCTGATAATACAATTTTGATGGACGTATTATTTTAAGAACAAAAAAAAAAAAAAAAAAAAAAAGTGAAAACTTCCATAGCCTTATTTTAAGCTGGAGTGGTTGTGATTTGGAAAGTAGTTTGAGATGAGATTTTATTTATTCAAACAGTCGATCTCTTTCCAGGTAAAGGAATATTTTTCCTTGTCTATTCCCTCACCCCTCTGGTGATTGGCAGCACAGTTTTTTTATAGAAATCATGGAATCATAGAATTGCCTATGTAGCTGGCTTCATCCTAAGATGAACAAACTGCTTCAGATAAAAAAATCAGAGATGCACGGATCTTTATGTTACATTGGAATATTGAATCATCTAGTCTGACCTTTTAATCATACAGGCCTGACATTTTTATTCAAATCTTCATCTGAGCACGATGACTTGTTTGGTGAAAAAAGGCATTCAATCTTGATTTCCAAACACAAGAAGGTGAATAATCTGTTTAATCAGTCATTCAAATGGTCAATTACTACCACTGCTAAAAATGTTGGTCAGTTAGGAATTAACTAGTGGGGTGGTAAGATTAGAGGATTTGGGGGTCTTGTACTCTCATTAACCTCTGTCCCCCAAGACTCTGCCTCCCGCTTCTTTCTGCTCCATAGCTGTGAAGCATCATGGCTTCTCCCTAACCCTTCCAGAGAGAGAGAAGTTTCAGTGTTGCACAGTAGACAGAAGTACATATATGTCCTACTCTGCCCCTGTGAGCCTCATACAGCCCCCACTGTATGTCCAGAAAAATCCCCATGAGACTAAGGTCAGTCACACTTTTCACTTTTTACATTCTGGCCTCATCTGCTTATGTTGCTTATTTCTCTCTAGCTTTCAGCCATTACCTTTTGGTGTGTTAAAAAATTTAAATTAAATTGTGTTAAAAAAATTAAATTTAAAAAGCCCTGTAGCACCTAGTGTTTTCTTTCTAGTTTTGCCTTTTAATATATTTATTAGGTAGATCACATACCTATATTAACTATCAGCATGCTATATTTAGTGTATTAATTACAAACAATTTTTTTTCTGAAATAACTCTTTGTGGTGGGTTGACCTAGCCACCAGGTGCCCACCAAGCCGCTCTCACTCCCATTCCTCATCAGTCTGTTTTGCCGGTGACGGTAACTGATGAGTGATCTCCATGTCCTTATCTCAACCCACGAGCTTTTTGTCATATTTTTCTCGCCCTGTGTTGTTGATGGAAGGGGAGTGTTAAAGCAGCTTAGTGGGCACCTGGAGGCCAGCCAGGGTCAACCCACCACACTTTCACAGGAAAAACAGACTTGACTTGGGGAAATTAATTTAATTTATTGCCAGTTAAACAGAGTAGGACAATGAGAAACAAGAACAAATCTAAAAACACCTTCCCACCACTCTTCCCTTCTTCCCAGGCTCAACTTCACTCCCGACTCTTCTACCTCCATGCCCTGAGCGGTGCAGGGGGACGGGGAATGGGGGTTGTGGTCAGTTCATAACGCTTTGTCTCTGCCTCTCCTCCCTCTCACGCTCTTCCCCTGTTCCAGAGTGGGGTCCCACCCATGAGATACAGTCCTTCGCGAACCTCTCCAACGTGGGTCCTTCCCACGGGCTGCAGTTCTTCACGAACTGCTCCAGCATGGGTCTTTTCCATGGGGTGCAGTCCTTAAGGAACAGACTGCTCCAGCGTGGGTCCCCCACAAGGTCACAGGTCCTTCCAGAAAACCTTCCTTTCCACGGGCTGCAGCTTCCTTCAGGGCACACCTACCTGCTTCAGCATGGGGTCCTTCACAGGCTGCAATGTGGATATCTGCTCCACTGTGGACCTCCATGGGCTGCAGGGGTACAACCTGTGTCACCATGGTCTTCACCACGGGCTGCAGGGGAATCTCTGCTCCGGCACCTGGAGCACCTCCTCCCCCCCCTTCTTCACTGACCTTGGTGTCTGCTGGGCTGTTTCTCTCACATATTCTCACTCCTCTCTCCTAGCTGCCGTTGTGCAGTGTTTTTTTTTACCCTTTCTTAAATGTGTTATCACAGAGGCACTAGCAATGTTGCTGATTGGCTCAGCTTTGGCCAGCGGCAGGCCTGTCCTGGAACCATCTAGAACTGGCTCTGTCTGACAGCTTCTGGTGTCTCCTCTCAGAAGCCATCCCTGCACCCCCCCACATCTACCAAAACCTTGCCACGTAAACCCAATACACTCTTATGGAAGACTCTGATGCAGTTGATTTAATAATTTTCAGTAGAGAAATATAACAGAAATCAAGTTGAAATCTTGGAATTAAAATACATTCAAGTGTACTGTTCTCATTATTAAAAATTGGCCAAAGGAACACAATGACTTTTTTGTTTCTGAGGTATTCAAAATTTGATATTTGAGATGCCTCTGAATCCCTGAGGTGAATTTCTGTTGGTTCCTTTTCTTTTTTTCTGTGACAATGTGTAAAGTAGGTCAAACATGTCTAGCCACTGACTGCTATCATAACAGTACAATTCTCTGTGGCATGGTGTTAGCACTAGAGGAATGGATTCCTGCGTGTCTAATTAAATAGCCAGTTTATTCTAAAAGTGGCAGTTCATCTCTTGCCAACTCTGTCTTGTCATTTTTTTTTCTAAATTTTTAAAAATAATTATCTGAACTTTCTGTTTTGTTTCTCAGTCCTGATTTCCCGATGGAACTAACTCTTGTTGAAGTGTATGGCTCTTGCCATGTGTTTTTTAGAAGTTCGGTGGAGTGTGCCTGTTCTAGAAATCCTAAGTAAGCTTGACAAGGTTTTGAGGAGATAGAATCATAGAATTGCCTAGGTTGGAAGGGACCTTTCAGATCATCGAGTCCAACCATCAACCTAACACTGACAAAAACCATCACTAAACCATATCGCTAAGCACTACGTCTACCCGTCTTTTAAATACCTCCAGGGATGGTGACTCTACCACTTCCCCGGGCAGCCTGTTCCAATGCTTAATAACCCTTTCAGTGTAAAATTTTTTCCTAATATCCAATCTAAACCTCCCCGGCGCAACTTGAGGCCATTTCCTCTTGCCCTATCGCCTGTGACTTGGGAGAAGAGACCGACCCCCACCTCTCTACAACTTCCTTGCAGGTAGTTGTAGAGAGCGATAAGGTCTCCCCTCAGCCTCCTTTTCTCCAGGCTAAACAACCCCAGCTCCCTCAGCCGTTTCTCATAAGACTTGTTCTCCAGACCCCCTCACCAGCTTCATTGCCCTTCTCTGGACCCGCTCCAGCACCTCAATGTCTTTTTTGTGGTAAGGGGCCCAAAACTGGACACAGTACTCGAGGTGGGGCCTCACCAGTGCCGAGTACAGGGGGACGATCACTTCCCTTGTCCTGCTGGCCACGCTATTCCTGATACTGGCCAGGATGCTGTTGGCCGCCTTGGCCACCTGGGCACACTGCTGGCTCATATTCAGCCGACAATCGACCAACACCCCCAGGTCCTTTTCTGCCAGGCAGCTCTCTAGCTGCTCTTCCCCAAGCTTGTCACGCTGCATGGGGTTGTTGTGACCCAGGTGCAGGACCCGGCACTTGGCCTTGTTGAATCTCATGCCATTGGCCTCGGCCCACCGATCTAGCCTGTCCGGATCCCTCTGCAATGCCTTTCTGTCCTCAAGCAGGTCGACACTCCCTCTCAACTTGGTGTCGTCTGCAAACTTACTGAGGGTGCACTCAAACCCCTCATCCAGATCATTGATGAAGATGTTAAAGAGAACTGGCCCCAATACTGAGCCCTGAGGGACACCACTCGCGACCGGCCGCCAACTGGATTTAACTCCATTCACCACCACTCTCTGGGCCTGGCCCTCCAGCCGGTTTTTTTACCCAGCGAAGAGTGTTCCCGTCCAAGCCATGGGCAGCCAGTTTCTCCAGGAGAATGCTGTGGGAGATTTTTGAGTCTGTACCATATCTGGCAGATCAGCTACAGGAAAGCTCAGTGGTTTAGAATCTCAAATGTATGAGAAAGGTGAGGTATACAAACTACTGCTTGATTTACAAAAAGGGGTTGGATCCAAGAGAAAGAGTGGTATTGATAATTTGACGAGCCATTTGAAACATCCAGCAAGGAAGATAAAAATAGACAGTGAATTGACATTTGAGAACTTAGGGAGGAGGAAGTCATCTGATATAAACTCCAAACATTTTGAATTTTTACCAGGTCATGGCTGTTATGTATGCTTCTGCGCCACATGTTGGCCCCATATGTTGTTTTCTGATCATAAGAAAGAATTATATTCATCAATCAATATGCATACCCTATGCACATGCAGACTACTGGAGATAACTGTGATGTGCTTATTTTATAATGAAATGTAATGGATGATCATAGCATCTGAAATACCCTCAC
This sequence comes from Numenius arquata, assembly GCF_964106895.1. Taxonomy (NCBI): domain Eukaryota; kingdom Metazoa; phylum Chordata; class Aves; order Charadriiformes; family Scolopacidae; genus Numenius; species Numenius arquata. Next base: position 14,133,037 of record NC_133615.1, read on the forward strand.
ATCAACATAAGAAAACAACAAAAAAAAAAATAGGGCCCCCGTTCATTTCTCCCAGCTTTCCTATCTGATTAGGGACAGAAAAGAAGTCCTCAGCCTAATTAATCATTCCATCTGGGAAAAGTGTGAATTTTGGAGGCCATTATTTTCTTGAACTTGTCTGTCTCCTCTTTAATTATTATAAATCTATTAGTTACAGTATTTTGTTTTGGAAGGTAAACAGTGATAAAAAATTATGAAAAGTAGCAGAGACCACAACTATGTCTAACTCTGTCTGTGACTTCCCATAAATGTCAATATTTTCATTAGATGACTGCTGTTCTTACTGAAGTGGCCAGCACTGTTCCAGTAATTCATTATTTTCTCTCTTGTTCTCCCTTGAATTTGAGCTACCTCCTGCTGTTTGTGCATCTAGTCCAATACAAACACTGCTAAAGCTTTTCTGAGTTCTTTTAAAGTTGGCATTTATAAAATATCAGACATATTTTACATCTTTTTATGATTTTTTTGTGTATATGTACAAAACTTCTTTTTTTTCCCCAAAATCTTAAAAACTTTTTTTTTTCTGTCTTTCAATTACTTTTTCATTCTCTTGAGAAAAATTTGATATAACCTAGTAAAAGCTCTACTACAGTTGCTTAGTCTGTGAGGACTTTCAAGAGAATCTTTCACATTCTTCTGGGTGTAAAAGTTGGACCTGTGAGTTCTCTTTATATGGTCACCGATGCTTCATTTTCAAGTCTCTGAAGTCTCTGCTTCTAGTCAAGTTTGTCTGCCCAATTCAGCTCTCTGGCATGAGTACCTCTTCAGAGGACAGTAGCATTTGTATGAATGCACTGTTTTGAAATATAAGTGGAAAGCACTCTGGAGTTCTCATCCATTTATCATATAACACTTGATTATTATAGTGATGTGTACAGACCTTGTTTTAAGGTTGTCGATGAGAAAGTAACAATTGTTACAAGGAAAAGCTATAACAGTAAACACAGTTATCACTAGTACCCAAGGCTTAATTAGTTGTGCTGAATTTACTTTTTCTAATATAGACTTGATGAATTTGTAATTTTTTCACAATGATGAAGAATTTCTTCACTTGATGAAAACTTCTTTAGTATTTCACTTGATTTAAAGCCTACAATGGCAACATTTTTGAAGCAGATAAAGTTAAAAGGTGCAAAAGATATAGCAGATAAAAATAAGAGGAAGCAGATAAAGTTAAAGCTAGGTGCCTGTGTAGATAGAGACATGGACTTCTTTCGGACATGAGGCAGCAAATGTCTCAAACTTTAAGATATCACCAAAAGCAGCCTGTTTTACTGTCAGTGGAGAGGGGTTTAGAAATGCAAACAGATATAGATAATGAATTGGAGGATGTCCATGTTAATTTCAGTACCTCAGAGCTTAAACGCTTGAGGATTCTTTTTTTTTTATGTCCTGACCTCCTCAGAACAACTTAAGTATTTTGTTTCGGTTACTTGTATCATGAAGAAAGTAGTATTTCTTTGCCATTGACTTTTAGGAATGCAGTTTTTCAAAGTGAATTTGGGATTGTTAAGTGTTGTTCTATGTATTTACTATAAAGGCATCTGAGACATTAATGTATATGTTCATCTGATAAAATATTAATGGACAATAAGACTTTAACAAGAACAGTTACTAAGATTACATAAAGACTGAACATTGTAGGATTTAGTTGAAGTATAATAATCACAGTTTTGAATTTATTATCTGCAGAGAAGTTATACCCTTCTTAACCATTAATGACTATGGCAGATAATAAATTAGCATTTTAGATGGAAAACTGAGTGAACTGATGGAGAAGTCTAAAATCACAGTTCCCATAATTATCATGCTGTAATTTCCCCTCATGTTGATATTAATATGTAAACTGATAATTATATGCATTAGTAATGCAGATATGTTTAACATGGTTTGGTTGGGGTTGCTGTCAGAATGATAAGTTTTTTAAGTTATCAGTCAAAACATTTTAATAAATGATGCCTTTCCATATTGAATTAGTCTTTTAAAAAGAAGAAATGTATGACCGATCACACATTCAAACAGATGGATGTGTTTCTTTTTTTTTGTTATTTGGCACTCTGGTTGTAAATATGCCTGTAACTTGACTCCTTTTCCTTAGAAATGTAAGGAATGCAATTCATTCATCTCTATATGTGTAGAATGTAATTTAAAATGTTAAATTCATTTTCAAAATTTTTCCCAAAATGTCAAGGCTACAATTTAAAAAACCCCCAACACTATTCAGGATAATCCCTATTTAATTTGGGATATATGCTTAAATGCTACTCTGAATAAAGGTGAACTTAAGTTCATGCTCATTTTTTTCCCAGAACCAAAGTCTAAGTTCCTGGCCCTAACTTTGAACTTAAAAGCTTGAAGGAACAGATTCTGCACATGAATAACTTGCCATTATAGTAGCTGGCACTTGCCGCACATGCAGGGGCCTGTTTCACATAGAGCATTTTGAAAGTCTGAGGACCCAAGACTACTGGAAGCTTGAGATTTTTAAAAATAAAATACATTGGAATGAGAGAGAACCCAGAAGTAGGTGGAAGTTTTCAAAGCGAGCAAGACAAATGATTCAGTCTGGAAAATCTGCCTTCAAGTTAAGCCTATTTTATTTACATGCTAGAGAAGGTTAAGAGATGCTTTCTCTATGGTTAGGTGCCTGCATGAGAAAAAGTTTTCTGATAGTAAAGAGATATTTCAGTAGCAGGTAAAGCTCAAAATGCAACTCATCAAAATTTAGACAAGGAATAATGTACAAAATGTTTAATAATGAAAATAATTACTATTGGAACAGGTTACACTAGAATATGGTGTTTATCACTTTAAATATAGATCAGATGTCTTTTTGAAAGACCTGCTCTAGTTCAGTATTACTTCACGAGTGATGAAATAATTAATGGTGAATTTTAGTGTTAATGAACACTTCTTGACCTACATTATTTAAAAAATAAGACAAGCTGATCATAATAATCATTAAGATCTCTGGTTTGTATAAATGCACTGTTTTGAAATATAAGTGGAAAGCACTCTGGAGTTCTCATCCATTTATCATATAACACTTGATTATTATAGTGATGTGTACAGACCTTGTTTTAAGGTTGTCGATGAGAAAGTAACAATTGTTACAAGGAAAAGCTATAACAGTAAACACAGTTATCACTAGTACCTACTAGTGTGGGAAGAGAGATTGCCAGTTTAAAATTTAAAAGATGTGTAAATTCCTGCACCTGGGATGACATAACCAAAGATCCCAGTGTAGGCTAGGATCTGCATGGCTAGGGAGCAGCCTTGCTCAAAGAGATCTGGGGGTGCTGCTGGACAGCAAGCTGAACATGAGTCGGTGTGTCGCTGCAGCAACAAAGGCAAATCAGATCCTGGGCTGCATCCGCAGGGGCTTTACTCGTAGAGATAGAGACATGATCATCCCACTCTACTCAGCCCTTGTCAGGCTGCAGCTGCAATACTGTGTCCAGTTCTGGTCTCCAGAATTCCAGAAAGACACACAGACTGTAGAGGGCCCGAAGGAGGGCCACAAAGATGATCAAAGGAGTGGAGAACCTACCCTATGAGGAAAGACTGAAGGAGTTAGATCTTTTCTTCCTGGAGAAGAGATGACTTGGGGGAACCTCATCACAGTATTCCAGTACTTAAAGGGCAGCTACAAAGAGGACAGAGACTCTCTCTTCACAAGAGAGAAGACAGGGTGCAATGGGTAAAAGTGGCACTGGGAGTAGTTTTATCTCAGCGTAAGAAGGAAATTTTTTACAGTGAGAAAAATCAATCACTGGAACAACCTCCCCAGGGACGTGGTCGAATCCCCATCACTGGAGTTTGCCAGATATGATTGGACAGGGGGCTAGATAATCTCATCTAGACTCCCTTTCCCAGAAAAGATTGGACCAGATGATCTCTTGAGGTCACTTCCAACCTCTTGAAGAATAAATTGGTCACTGAACATCTCTTACTGTTTGGCAAAGGTCTAAGTTTGTAAAGGTCATAAAGTTTAACATTTTTAGTGACCTTTTAACACAGTACTACAGATGAAACATTTTGCACTGCTGCCAAAGAACATAATACCACTTCAGCTTTAGCTCATATTCCATTGATCTTAAAAGGTGCCTCTTAATTATGATGAAACAATGTGTATGACAGTATTAAAATCCAGTTTAATAGGTTTTTTTCAGATTAATAAAACCTATCACTCTTGTGGTTCAATGTGTATTAGAGCTATCAAACAGTTGTCTGCATTCCCTTGCAGTTTATGAGACATTAACTTCCTCTTCCTTTCTGAAATCTGGAAACCTTTGTGAGTTGCTTAGAAAGCTTTACAATAAAAAAAATGGAAACATTCTTTCATTTTAAGTACCTCTGCAGTCAAGTATCCATTAGCAGTGTAGTCAAGTATCCATTAGCAGTGGCACATCTGAATAGTTCATTAGGTCTTGGAAGCTTAATTTCTGCCTAAAAATAGAGAAGGCACCCTGAAGGCTTGCCTGAATATCAAATTAGATCAACAAGCTGTTAAAACTGTTCTCTTTTTTAATTCTTTCATTGGTTGATTTCCTAATGTATTTAATTTATTTTTCAAATTTAAGAACAGATGTTAATACTCCTACAAACACTCTTTTAGTTGACAATGTGAAATCCTACTGAGGGGAGAATGAAATCTGTCAGATCCACTGTACAGTATGTATGCGTGGTGTGCAAATGGAAAAACACTTCACCAATTTACAGGGGTGAAGAAAGTGGCATAAAAATTAGCCAGAAGAATTCAAATCTCTAAAATTCAAACTGTCTTGTGTGAATCAGTCATGAATAATTACCAGCTTTTGAGAAATACAGTTTCCACTAATATCTAATTGTAAATTATAACTTTGAATTAAAATTAATTTGTTACATATTGCTATGTTTATATTAAATTCATACAGATGTCAGAGCAAGCAGACAATTATGATCAGCCAGAATTTTCCAGTACTGAATAATATAAGTAGTTCCTAACATGGGAGAGCATTCACCTCTCTTGCTATTGGTTTATGCCTGATATTATCACATCAAAGTCTGCAATGGAACTAAATGTCAGTTGTCACAATGTAATGGAAGAATCATGTTGGACAGGAATAGAATACAGCTATTTGTTTTCTAAAAGAAAAGAAAGTCCCAGGAATTGTGACAATAACTCTGACTATGAACTAGAAGTTTCTGATAATTGTCAGTCCAGAATATTTGTAGATAATTGGTGTATTCTCTTTGATGATAAATACATATAGATTTTATTAAGGCTTATACTTGGGTATTTGGGTATCTGAATTCTTTTAAAGCTAATTTGCAGATAAATAGTAAACTGTTCTTGAAAATCCCTGGTGTTCACAGAATTTAGGATTGGATTCTCTAATTCTATGCTTGCCTTTCTACTCATTCTATGCTTGCATTTCTACTCATTGGATTGGACCATTCTTGTTTTCCAAGGAGGCTGTCCTCAAAGACCATCTAGCTCTCCTGGGCCTCTTTTCCCTCCAGGGCAGTTTCCCATGGGATCCTGACAAGCAGGGCCCTGAACAGGCCAGAATCTGATCTTCTCAAACCCATGGTTGTAATTATACTGTTTTAATTTTCAAAAGTTATACCCTTTCAGTTTTCCATTAAACAAATTAGCAAAGTTTTGGTTAGCTATGATTTTATGTGGAGAAAATTTTAAAAGAGTTCTAAGTTCTAACATTTCATCTTTCCTGCATATCATCATCAGACAAAGGATAATTTGGCATCTAATCTATTTTATGAAATGCAAATGTGTTTGGAAGAATAAATGATGAGATCTGGAAACATGAATAAAATCTATTTTTTGGAAGAGTTAGGAATCTAAGTAGAGTCTGCACTCCCTGTCAGTTAGACAGAGTAATATTTTCAGTATTGTTAGTTGTAGCCTATTGAAGAGAGGGAGAAATGAACTGAAGAAATGATGGCATTCTCTAGGAATCGCATCAATCTTTTGGGTTTCTAAGACCCACCTCTTAGACTCCACCTCTTCAAGTGAGATTTGTCTTGCAGACATCAGACATCAGATTGTCTTGCATCATCAGACAGGGAAGTCATCGTGCCTCTGTACTCGGCCCTGGTGAGGCCTCACCTCGAGTACTGTGTTCAGTTTTGGGCCCCTCACTACAGGAAAGACATTGAAGTGCTGGAGCGTGTCCAGAGGAGAGCCACCAAGCTGGTGAGGGGTCTGGAGAACAAGTCCTATGAGGAGAGGCTGAGGGAACTGGGCATGTTTAGTTTGGAGAAGAGGAGGCTGAGGGGAGACCTCATTGCCCTCTACAACTACCTGAAAGGAAACTGTAGAGAGGCAGGGGTTGGCCTCTTCTCCCAAGGGAATAACGACAGGACCAGAGGAAATGGTATGAAGCTGCGGCAAGGGAGGTTTAGATTAGATATTAGGAAGAATTACTTTACTGAAAGAGTGGTCAAGCACTGGAACAGCCTGCCCAGGGGGGTGGTGGAGTCACTATCCCTGGAGGTATTTAAGAAACGTGTAGACGTGGCTCTTCAGGGCATGCTCTAGTGCCTGGGATTGTTGGTTTGTGGTGGGGTGTTGTGTGTGAGGTTGTGGGTGTGGGGTTTAGTTGGTGGGTGCTTTTTTTTTTTTTTCTTTTTTGGGGGGGGGGGTTGTTGTTTGTTTGGTTTTGTGTGTTGTGTTTTTTTGTTTGTTTGTGTGGTTTTTTTTTTGTTTTTTAATGTGGTTGGACTCGATGATCTCAAAGGTCCCTTCCAACCACTAAGATTCTGTGATTCTGTGATTCTGTGATTTGTACCATTTCCTCTGGCCAGGGCTATTTTTACTGTCAACAACGATCTCATGCCTTTGTTCGTTTCTTATCTTACTAATATCTAGTTTTTTCTTTCCCCTTTTGGGGGAAATTCCAGTGTTCCACCCCCCTGGCATACACTTGTTGAACCATTTGCCCTAAGATTCCATCATCATGTTCTCCTTAAGTACCTGTTATTAAATAGGGCTGTTGATTAAATTGCCTAGTTCTAAAAAAAATATAACATCTGGTCTGGTGGCAGATGCTTGACTTACCATCCATTGGAGGCATTCAGTGACGCCCTAGTTTAATAAAATCAATCAGGTATACCCAAGGAGATTTCTCCAAATCATCTTGCCTGCACACATGCTATCGCAATGTAAAAGATGGCTTGATTCTAGCTCTGAAAAGAAGGTGCTACTAGATGACCATACAGGTTCTGGAGCCTTTTTCCTCCCCCCCCCCCCCCCTTTTTTTTTTAAATTGTTTTGTTTTCATTAGACAGCACTATAGTCCCTCTAGGTTAACTGTGAATTTCTCACAGCTGCTCTTAAAGCTTTTGAAATATCAAGAATAAAACAGAAAAAAATTAGCTTAAGTAACTGTGAAAACAAGTAATATAGTATATAACTTGAAAAGCTTTTTAAAATTAAGTTTTTGAGGTTTTTGCTGTCTCTGAAGAACAAGGGAGAATCCCTGATGGCCATAGTTTATACCATAGAAGTTCTGACTTGGTTGTTGTTCTGGGTTCAAAATGTTGGTGCCGTTTGATTTTAGGAAGCATCATAGGATTTTATGATTAAATGCCAAAATTATCATCTGGGTAAATAAACTATTTTTTTATCATTTGACTATTTTATTTTAACACATGCCGTGGTATAAAGCTTGTTGCTCTTGAAACGTCGGCTAAAATTTTTTAATTACTGCAAAATCTATATTCTTCATTTTAGAAAATCTGAGTGTTATTTACTTGTGTATTTTGAGCTATATCAATTTGAAAGTCCAAGTTAGTACACAAGACCAAATATCCACTATGTTCAATAGCTAATAAAAGGTTATAAATCATTAAAGTGTAATGATCCAAGTCATTATGAACATGAAGTGAAGAATGGCATAAGGTTCATGAGTTAAGTGAAAAGTTTAAAATTAACGGTTTAATGAGGCCCAAATGTTTAACAGTTGGAAAGAATTTACTTAAATTACTACTATTCCTTTGATTTTTTTAATCCTTTCACAAATCCTTTCATGAATTGTAATTCTGTTTTAGCTTCATTACTTTTTCATCATAACACTGTACATATTGTGGTCCAAATTAAAAATTCACTCTGCTGAACTAACTGCATGTCTTAAAATACAAACGAGCTCAGAATTTCAAGCTTCAGCCAGAGTTTCAGTGAATTTAAAATCAATACAAAACATTTAAAGGACTCTTGTATATAGGACCATCTTGGCTGACATTTTTTTTGGTCATGTTTACAGTTTTATAACATACACAGTATACAAAATAAATGGCATCTAAATAAAAATCCAGCTTTGACCGTAGGATTTAAAAAGTTACAACAGTTTTATAAATTACAGCATCACAGAATCACAGAATTGTAGGGGTTGGAAGGGACCTTCAGAGATCATCTAATCCAAACCCCTGCCAAAGATGGTTCACCTAGAGCAGGTTGCACAGGAACGCATCCAGACGGGTTTTGAATATCTCCAGAGAAGGAGACTCCACAACCTTTCTGGGCAGCCTGTTCCAGTGCTCTGTTACCCTCAAAGTAAAGAAGATTTTCCTCATGTTGAGATGAAATTTCCTGTGTTCCATCTTGTGTCCGTTGCCCCTTGTCCTGTTGCTGGGCACCACTGAAAAGAGCCTGACCCCATCCTCTTGACACCCACCCTTTAAGTATTTATAGGCATTGATCAGATCCTCCCTCAGTCTTCTCTTCTCCAGACTAAAAAGACCCAAGTCCCTCACCCTTTCCTCATAAGAGAGATGCTCCAGGCCCCTAATCATCTTTGTAGCCCTTTGCTGTACCCTCTCCAGCAGTTCCCTGTCTTTCTTGAACTGGGGAGCCCAGAACTGGACACAGTACTCCAGATGGGGCCTCACCAGGGCAGAGTAGAGGGGGAGGATCATCTCCCTCGACCTGCTGGCCAGGCTCTTTTTAATGAACCCCAGGATGCCATTTGCCTTCTTGGCCGCAAGGGCACATTGCTGCCTCACGGACAACTTGTTGTTCACCAGGACTCCCAGGTCCCTTTCTGCAGAGCTGCTCTCCAGCAGGTCAGCCCCTAACCTAACAAAGGAGGGCCACAAAGATGATCAAAGGAGTGGAGAACCTACCCTATGAGGAAAGACTGAAGGAGTTAGGAGGAGTTAAAAACTGTCTACAGGGGGAGTAGGTGGTTTTAAATCCACAGATGGTTTTCCATTGATTTTGTGTTTTTTCCATTTAATGTGGCTAATTATGTGCCTTCTTTTACTGTACATTCCATTGTCTCTCTCATTTTCAGTGCTTTTGCTATTCTAGCTCTGTAGCTAAACTACAGTTAGATTGTAAATTTATTTTTAATGCTGACAGAATTAATCAAAAGATGTATTAATATGGAGGGGGAGAATGGGAACGGGTATTGTTGTTTACACATTTGTATTAGGAGTAATACTACTGTATAATTAGTGGTATATAATACTTTTTCTTTTAAATGTATTATTCTGAACCCATCTGATTTTTTTTTCTTTTTTTTTAAGGATGGATCTTGCTGTCTGTGTAAACCTCCAATTTTTGTTTACTTTGAGAGCTCTGGATATTCAAAGAATGCTCTGACAGGCTCTAGGGGTGATATCCTGTCCAATGAAACTAACAGCAGAAAATCTACTGAATGATTGAGATTTTACTCCATGGCTGCAGAGAGCAGAAATTTTGTTTTTAATTCACATTCAGAGTGTGCACAGGTCTTTCTCAAATACTTGGAGAAAGAAACCTTGAAGCCTTTCTTAGGATTTTATTCTGGGATTTTTTTTTCTTTTATTGAAAACATTGATTATTCAGTAATTTTTACTGTTTGCAGTGTAGCTTACTGATAAATCCACTTCTCTTATATTATGAGCAGGGAGGAAGGTAAATTGGACTTTGAAAGTGGGATCCTGCAATATATATGCAAGCAAAATGTCTCCCTGACTTCACTGGGGAGGTTTGCCTTCATGGGGACTTCAAGATGAGGCCTTTAAGTAGAAAATATCCCTTAGCCATGACTGAACTAGATATTACTGTTGAACTTAAGGCAATCTGTCAGAATTTTTCTGATCAGCCTTTTTTACTGTCTTGTCTTGAGTCAATTTTTAATGACATCTATTATCAGATTGAAATGGCGATTGAGACACTGCAAAAGTCTGATGGTCTTTCTACTCACAGAAGCTCTCTTCTCAACAGCCATGTAAGTCATGTCTTCTTTCATGAAAGCTAATCTCTTGCTTGTTCTGCATGCTTAGCCTGCCTCTAAATATTTGTTTTAATGTATTGCTACTTTTTGCTTTTAATCTTTCCATTTTAGTTGCTTGTAAACTACATCTTCTGTCACTGTATTTTGGTAGGGTGTCATGACATATTGTGGAGTGCATTACTTTTCTAGGTTCTGTATTGTGTTAACACAGCTTAACATTTTTACCTGTTCTGCAGGTCCTAATGTAAATGTAAAAATAATAATTAAATAATTCTTAAGTAGACTGGATTTGACATTTTAAAATACTTTTCTACAATTTGTGTACCCAATATAATAATTTAGGAGCAGGTGAAGGGGGAAAGCACACACTTCGAATAAAAAATATAATTTAGATTTCTTTTTAAATATTTCTATTACTCTGAATAAGTTTATTATAAGATAAGAATTCTGAAGACACATTTTATGAGATTAAAAAAATTAAAACAACCTGTTAGTCTCTAATACATTTTATTCTTCTGCCTCTTGCTTTGTTCTGTCTTTGCAAATACTGTAGTTAGGAATTTTCCATAAGAGAAAGCTGAAGATGCTTGGATAAAAAGATGGTTGCAAATATAGTGGTAAAGCCACTAAATATAACTTTTAGATAAAGGAGAAAGGCTCAAAGTTTAATTTTCAGTTTGTTTTTAAACAGTGCTAGTCTTTCTTGAAATGTTATGTAAACAACGTTTTTTCTTCAGTTGGTATAAATAGTTTTGCATTTTATAATACTGCTAAATTTCTATACATACTGCATCCTTTTTGCTTCTCAAGCCTTACTAACCAACATAATCTTACATATTTTTTCAGATTCTTGTATTCCTTTACCAAATAAATATAAATACTGATTGTGATATGAATTATATGAGTATATTGGGTAGAGGCTATATGCTTATTTTGATTTGTTGACTCTCCCCCCAAGAATGTGGTAATATGGAGGTGAAAACCAAAATTCTTTTGTCAAAGTTTAACATCATGGTAGAAAAAGACAGCAGGACACAGTATAGATTCCTGGAAGAGAATTTACTTTTCTTAGAAAATGCTAAAATAATTGGACATGAGCCAGCAATGTGCGCTTCCAGCCCAGAAGGTCAATTGCATCCTAGGCTGTGTACAAGGAAGTGTGGTGAGCAGGTCAATTCTGCCCCTCTGCCCTCTTAAGACCCCACCTGGAGTACTGCATACAGCTCTGGGGCATCCAGTTCTCTTAGAGTGGGTCCAGAGGAGGGCCACAAGAATGATCAGAGGGCTGGAACACCTCTCCTATGAGAAAAGGCTGAGAGAGTTAGGGTTGTTCAGCCTGGAGAAGAGAAGGCTCCAGGGAGACCTTATTGTGGCCTTTCAATACTTAAAGGGGGTTATAAGAAAGAGGGATAGAGACTTTTTACCAGGGCCTGTAGTGACAGGAAAAGGGACAATGGTTTAAAACTGAAAGAGGGTAGATTTAAATTGGACATAAGGAAGAAAGTACTTTATGTTGAGGGTGGTGAGAAACTGGAACAGGTTGCCTGGGGAAGTTGTGGATGCCCCATCCCTGGAAGTGTTCAAGACCAGGCTGGATGGGGCTTTGAGCAACCTGGTCTAGTGGGAGATGTCCCTGCCCATGACAGGGGGGTGGGACTAGATGACCTTTAAAGGGCCCTTCCAACCCAAACCATTCTATGATTCTATGAAAATGGCTTCCTAATAATGAGATTTGCATCTGTTTGTTATGGTACGTTTATCCTGATGTTTCTTAACTGTTTTGAGGTACTTTCAAAACTACTGAAAGACAAATGGGAGGATTTACTGTTGATTATGTGAAAAAAAAAAAGACAGCATCTTGCTGTAATAATTGTTCTTTCCTAGCCTCAGTCATTTTGGAATATATTAATTGAACCCAGATCAAACTTACTGGATGTTTTCCCTATTTTTAAAATGTTTATTGAATTATGACTCAAATAAGGACAGTAAATATGGTTTTAGTCCTATCTTCTTCCTTTAGCTGGCCTTTTGTTGCCTAAGGTAATACCTGTTTGTTTTAATGATTTTTTCATTTTCCTCTATTTAATTTTCTTTCCTGATTTCTTTCTGCATGTGATCGACTTAACTAATTTATAATCTAATGTTTTCTAAATATTGAAGTTTCATTGAAGTTGGAGTCAATTTACCTATTCTGTATAAATCATTTCATACCATTCCAATATTACAAATCAAGAAGTCAGAAATCTAAATCTGGACATTTCAGTTTTGGAATTAGATTTCTGCAAATACAAAAATGTGTTTAAGGTTGGTTGCAATAACTTTATCATGTCTGTAATTTATTTACCTTTTTACATGGTATTCAGCTATTGGCACTATTCTTTCCAGGCTGTAACCTACCAAGTAAACACGTCAAGATTTTGTTATTGACATATCTTCACCCTAGAGCAAAAATCCTTATTTTATACTTATCTTGGGTTTTACTTTCCATTGTTGGCTAATGCCAAGCTGTGGTTGAAAGAATATCTGTCAAATACAGATCATTAGTAAAATGCACTTAAATGAATCCTAATAAATTATAATTCATCTGGAAAAAAAAGTCTAATGCTATATTTAGAAGTTAATTGGGAAATAATTTTGTTTGTTTGTCAATCATTTTTTCTATGTGAGTTAAAAAAGAAATAGCTCATATTCCATAATCTAATTAATATAGATTAAATGGAAAGGTTGCACGATATAATTAAGATATACTTAGGTGATTAGTGAAATGGTTTTATTAATACACTCAAGTAAAGGTAAAGTTTACAATAATAATTTTCCTAGGCTTTATTTCAGAATTGTAAATGCTCAAGATAAAATACATTTGTGCATGTTAAGAATTTTTTAATAATGTGTTTATATCTACAACTTGATATAAGGATGATGTACTGCACTTTTTTGTTATGTTTATTTAAAGTGCAACATTATCTGAATCTATCTTGGAACCAGTTAGATCTTGCTTTTCCTGCATCTTTACATAGAGCTCTTTTTTAGAAACTTAAGCATGATAATTCTGGTGATGTTTTCTGTAAGAAAGTAAATATGAAGTTGGTCCTTGAAAGGTCTGGAGTAAATCTTTTCCTAATTTTTTTTTTTTTTTTGCATTTTTCATGTATTGTGCTTGGTAAATTGCTCACAAGTGACTTAAACAGAACTGTATGTCCAATATATTCATTATAATCTAAATTTTACTAGTAGTTCTGCAATAAAGAAGGGTCAGAGTGAAAACATATTTCATAAGTAATGGACATTAAAATATTGATATCCATGTTCTTTAAATGACAAGTTATATCAAACATTAGTAGAACAGAATTTGTTCGGTGATCTATAACCCTGCAGAGCAGTGTATTAAATGTCACATATATTTTATATATCTTTTACTGTACTTTAAACACATATCTTGGTCATATTAATTGCTTTGGTGGAATAAATTGAAATGGATTATACAACTGTGTGAGGCTTCAGCATATTGGAATAAAATTTTGTTCCAAATGTCAAAACCAAATCCATGGCGTGGGGATTTATTGGATGCTCAAACTAAGCCCAGAGTTTTGGTAAGATTTGTGAACCTGGAAAATTTAGATGTTCATGCTGATTCATTTTGGTATAATAAGTAACTAATTCTGAAGTAATTAAGTAGTAAATGCAAGCAGAAAACAAAATTTTGGAATTATTCAAGCTGAAATTAAAGGGAAATTCCAAGGATATGAAACCATGGGGGTAGGGGGGTATAAGCAAGGTAAAATGTTAGCATCCCAAAAAACTGAAACCACAGAATTTACATATGATCACTATAAAAATTTTTCCATTTTATTCTGTTGTTCTCCTATACTGTTAAATGTCATTAAAGTGACCATTTTACTTGGGGTTTGTGTGTATGTCAGTTAATATTTGTTCTGTACAAAGGTACAATGATGTATTAGAAACTGTTTGCCTATATGCTTCCAAAGAGATTATATTTGCTTGAAGAACAAAGTCACTGTATTAAACAGGCCTTAAGAGTTGTCTAAAAAAATATCAGAGGACTGTGTTGCACGATTAAGGTTTTTTTTAATGGAGTAATACTGAATTTACATATGTTCACTCTTTCCTATTTGATATAGCTCCAATGGCTTTTAGACAACTATGAAACTGCAGAAGGAGTGAGTCTCCCCAGAAGTACCCTTTACAACCATTACTTACGTCATTGTCAGGAGCACAAGTTAGATCCAGTCAATGCTGCCTCCTTTGGAAAACTCATACGGTCAATCTTCATGGGATTACGGACCAGAAGACTGGGAACCAGGTTTGCGTTAATAAAATCTTAAAGTATAATAAAACATATCAATAATAATTGTGAACGTGAAGCTTGTATGTTAAGAACAAGCAAGCAAACAAACAAATAAAAAAATATGTAAAACCTTACTGTTAAGAGAGTTGCCAAATTCAGTGGACTTCAGGACCCAGGGGACTCCTGGTCTGCTATAGCCAGATTCCATGTACTCTTAAGACAAGACCCAGATATCTTCTATCTCAGTCCAATGGATGCAGCTACTGCTGTTCCCATTTTCAGGTCCAGCTAGTAGTGAGACTGATCATGTGTTCCAAAGACGCAGATAAACACACACGACACTAACACAGCCAACCACACAAGCTAACAGAGCAATGCCTTTACCAGCATTCACGAAGACACCAATAGCACTCCCATAAACATGAACACAGGTAGCCCAATTCTGTTCTTCCTCGCCAGCTGATCAGGACTTAAGTTGACTAGTGAAACATACACAAACCCTCACTCACTCAAAAACATACCTCATGTATGGAATCGTTTTATTCACCATCACTGCATAAGTCATTTATTTGGTTTTTACTTTCCTTATTCTATTTAAATTAAGTCCAACAGTAAAGTGCTGGAAAATATAGTTTAAGTGAACTGATTTCTAGAAGCTAGTGGAGTTGCATCAGCTTTATACTAGAGTGAGAGGAAAGTCAAGTCTAACTTTTAGGTACTCTTTGCACAGGAGTTGGCAGGCCTCATCAAACGGTCTTTAAACTAAGTTTGAAGGGGGAAGGGGGGGAATACATCAGCAGAGACACAAGGGTCATCGATGGATCAGGAACTATGGCTGTGCCTGGGAATGGTCAGGTAGAAGTTAGGCCTTCCTACACCAAAAAGGTGGTGGGACCAGTAGCCCAGCTGAAGTGCTTTTACACTAACGCACACAGCATGGGCAACAAACAGGAGGAGCTGGAAGCCATTGTGTGGCAGGAAAGCTATGATGTAGTCGCCATCTCGGAAACATGGTGGGATGACTCGCATGACTGGAGTGCTGCAATGGATGGCTACAAACTCTTCAGAAGGGACAGGCAAGGAAGGAGAGGAGGAGGGGTGGCCCTGTATGTTAGGGAGGGTTACAAATGTCAAGAACTAATTGAGGGTAATAGTAGGGTTGAGCGCCTATGGGTAAGAATCAGGGCAAGGGCCAGCAAGGCTGATATCGTGGTGGGAGTCTGTTACAGACCGCCCAATCAGAATGTAGAGGTAGATGAAAAATTCTATAAGCAGCTGGGAGAGGTCTCAGGATCGCTTGCCCTTGTCCTGGTGGGAGACTTCAGCCTACCAGATATCAGCTGGGCACACAATACAGCTGAGAGGGAACAGTCTAGGAGGTTCCGGGAGGGTGTTGAGGATAACTTCCTGACACAGCTGGTGAGAGAGCCAACTAGGGAAGGAGCCCCGCTGGATCTACTGTTTGTAAATAGAGAAGGACTTGTGGGGAATGTGACGGTTGGAGGCTGTCATGGGCACAGTGACCATGAAATGATAGAGTTCTCGATTCTCAGGGAAGCAAGGAGGGGAGCCAGCAGGACTGCCATCATGGACTTCCGGAGGGCAGACTTTGATCTTTTCAAGAGCCTGCTCGACAGAGTCCCCTGGGAGGCAGCCCTGAAGGGCAAAGGAGTCCAGGAAGGCTGGACGTTTTTCAAGGAAGAACTCTTAAAAGCGCAGGAGCAGGCCATCCCTGTGCACTGTAAAGCAAGCCGTCGGGGGAAAAGACTGGCCTGGCTGAACAAAGAGACATTGTCACAACTCAGGGAAAAAAGGAGAGTTTATGGCCTTTGGAAAAAGGGGCAGGCCACTCAGGAAGATTACAAAGGTGTTGCAAGGCTATGTAGGGAAAAGATTAGAAAGGCCAAAGCCCAACTAGAACTTAACCTGGCCTTGGATGTTAAAAACAATAAAAAGAATTTCTATAAATATATTAGTAACAAGAGGAGGACTCGGGAGAATCTCCATCCTCTATTGGATGCGGGAGGTAGCGTAGTGACAAAGGATGAGGAGAAGGCTGAGGTACTTAATGCCTTCTTTGCCTCCATCTTTAGTAATAGAGTAGGTTGTTCCCTGAGCACCCAGACCCCTGAGCTAGCAGATAGGGGCGGGAGCAGAATGAAGCCCTTTTAATCCAAAGGGAGGTGGTGAGGGACCTGCTCCAACACCTGGATATAAACAAGTCTATGGGGCCAGATGGGATCCACCCGAGGGTACTGAGGGAGCTGGCGGAAGTGCTCACTGAGCCGCTTTCCATCATTTACCAGCAGTCCTGGCAAACTGGGGAGGTCCCAGCTGACTGGCGTCTAGCAAATGTGACACCCATCCACAAGAAGGGTCGGAAGGATGATCCGGGGAGCTACAGTCCTGTCAGTCTGACCTCAGTGCCTGGGAAGGTCATGGAACAGATCATCCTGAGTGCCATTATGCAGAGCATGAAGGATGCCCAGGTGATCAGGCCCAGCCAGCACGGGTTCATGAGGGGCAGGTCCTGCTTGACAAACCTGATCTCCTTCTATGACAAAGTGACCTACTTGGTGGATGAGGGAAAGGCTGTGGATGTTGTTTACCTGGACTTTAATAAGGTCTTTGATACAGTCTCCCACATTATCCTCCTGGAGAAACTGGCTGCCTATGGCTTGGATGGGAGTACTCTCCACTGGGTTAAAAACTGGCTGGAGGGCCGGGCCCAGAGAGTGGTGGTGAATGGAGTTAAATCCAGTTGGCGGCCGGTCACGAGTGGTGTCCCCCAGGGCTCAGTACTGGGGCCAGTTCTCTTTAACATCTTCATCAATGATCTGGATGAGGGGATCGAGTGCACCCTCAGTAAGTTTGCAGATGACACCAAGTTGGGTGGCAGTGTCGACCTGCTGGAGGGTAGAAAGGCTTTGCAGAGGGATCCGGACAGGCTGGATCGGTGGGCCAAGGCCAATGGCATGAGATTCAACAAGGCCAAGTGCCGGGTCCTGCACTTGGGTCACAACAACCCCATGCAGCGCTGCAGGCTTGGGGAAGAGCAGCTGGAGAGCTGCCCGGCAGAAAAGGACCTGGGGGTGTTGGTCGACTGTCAGCTGAACATGAGCCAGCAGTGTGCCCAGGTGGCCAAGAAGGCCAGCAGCATCCTGGCCTGTATCAGGAACAGCGTGGTGAGTAGGACTCAGGAGGTGATCATCCCCCTGTACTCGGCACTGGTGAGGCCCCACCTCAAGTACTGTGTCCAGTTTTGGGCCCCTTACCACAAAAAAGACATTGAGGTGCTGGAGTGGGTCCAGAGAAGGGCAATGAAGCTGGTGAGGGGTCTGGAGAGTAAGTCTTATGAGGAGAGGCTGAGGGAGCTGGGGCTGCCCAGGGAAATGGTTGAGACACCATCCCTGGAGGTATTCAAAAGATGGGTTGACATAGTGCTTAGTGACATGGTTTAGTGATTTATTTTTTTTATCAGAGTTAGGTTGATGGTTGGGCTAGATGATCTTAAAGGTCCCTTCCAACCTAGACAATTCTATGATTCTATGATTCTATACTGTTTTCCAGTCAAGGGAAATTGTGAAGTGAGCATGATCTATATGCATAAAACTAATGTTATTTTTGTTCTTTCATAAAGGGGGAACTCTAAATACCATTATTATGGAATTCGTGTCAAACCAGATTCTCCTCTTAATCGACTACAAGAGGACATGCAATATATGGCTATGAGACAGCAGCCCACGCAGCAGAAACAGAGGTACGATGTTAAATGAAACTACTTTTTCTTATTTCTAGTTCTTGGAGAATTACCTGTCCTCATTTATGTGGCAAAGTTGAACCTCTAATGAAAATTGTTTAACTTCTCTTGTGAAAAATTTGTCATATCTGCAGTTGATATCACTGGAGTCTGATATCAGCAGACATGAGAGAGCACATACCTAAAAACTCCTAAAGTTTAAAAAAGTTATAATAAAAGTAAAATATCATGCAATTCTTCTTAACAGACACTTCTTGGCAGTCTTGGGTTATTTTCCCACAAGCTGGAAAAAAAAAGTAATAGGAGCTTTGAATTTCAAATTCTGTTGTTCATTTTCTTTACTTTAACCAGCCCATATATAAAATTATAGAAGAGCTTGTGATTAGGTTCAGCTTTGTGTTGATTTCCTCCTCCTGGCAAGAACTGATGTATCAAAACCCTGTACTTGAGGAGAGAAAACTTGGGCCTCTTCTAGGCTCTGCTTGGAATAATCCTATGGGAGACAGTACTACAGGGTAAAGGGGTCCAAAAGAGCTGGTTGATTTTTCAAGGATCACCTCCTCGAAGCTAAAGAATGGTCCATCCCGACATGCAGGAAGTCAAGCAAATGTGGCAGTAGGCCTGCATGGATGAAAAAGGAGCTCCTGACAAAGCTCAAACATAAAAAGAAAGTATACAAGAGGTGGAAGCAAGGTCAGGGAACCCAGGAGGAATATAGAGAGACTGTCTGAGTGTGGAGGGATGGTGTTAGAAGCCCACCTATGAAGGACAAGATGATTGGGAGTTGTCAGCATGGATTTATGAAGGGGAAATTATGCTTGACCAACCCAATAGCCTTCTACAATGAGGTGACTGGCTCATTGGATGAGGGGAGAGTGATGCATATTGTCTATATTGACTTTAGCAAGTGTTGTGGTTTCGGCCGAATTTACCAAAACCAGACCGACAGATGGCCCTTCCCCCCCCCCTCCCCCCTCCCCCCAAAAAGAGAGAGAGAGGAGGAGAAAGAGATAAGGAGATTCAGAAGTTTAGAATGAACTAAGCTACTTTAATGAAGAATTAATATTAAAATAAAAATAAAGAAGAAAATAATGAAATAGATACAATATATACAAAACCGTATCAAGCTCCCAGGATGACAGTCACGTCACCGGCAGGCACTGGGGAAGTCCCAGACTGGACTCAGCCACAGATGGAAACTGGATTCCAGCTCTGGAGTCAGGAACACACGGCTCGGGATCAAAGGCAGATGAACAGACAGAGTCCTCTCTGGACGTCGGCCATCGCAGGAAGGGGGCTGACCCTTTGATCCCTCAGCTTTTATACTGAGCATGGGGCAGATGGGATGGAATACCCCTGCTGGTCAGGTTTGGGTCACCTGTCCTGTCCACTCCTCCCCACTGATGTGACCCCTCTACGTTTTTTCCGTTTCCGACCCTCTAAGGGGGCAAATAACGAAATTGGCTGACCTTGGTTGTTATGGCAGTAAGTATAAGCAAGGGCCTCTCTGCATACCATTCCTTGGCATGGAGCACAAACATTGGTCTTATCATTCTGAGAATGAGCAGTTTTCTCCACAATATGCTGTTAATTTCAGAGAGTTAGAGGAGGCCTAGCTAGGATGTAAAGTTACAGAACAGAAAATTGGTTCTGTTTTACTTCAAACCGGGACATTCCACCCCTTATTCCATACCATTTGCATCATGCTTATATTACAACTACTATCATCTATAAAATCTATACACACATACATATATAGATAGATATATGTAAGTCACTCAGTTATAATTTATCTGTATATACAAAAGCTAAGTCCATTTCACAGCAGATCAGGTTCTCAGGGTAGGAAAGACAGTGTGAAATTCATTGTGGTTCGTGCCCATGGGTAACATGTCCATCTTGGAGAAGTTTTACTAGACGCCATTTGATCAATCCGGCTAGGTTTCATCATTGCAGTGTCATCCTGGAAAACACTTATAGACCACTGCTAGTATTATAAACAACTAACATCATACTCAGAATTAAGTATTCTCACCCAGCGTCAAATTCCCTTGAGGTACACATTGAACTTCTCCATTCTTCAGCATCACCCACCAAGTACATCCAGGTCCTTGAGCAAAAACAGTCCCACAAATGGGTTTGCCTTTGCCCGAGGCAGGAAAAACCCATACAGTTTTCCCTAGCATATTCCTTTCATGCACCACAGGGACTTTATCCCCTTCTACAATATGTAAAAGGTCTGATGGAGCAGGACCACCTCGATTGATGGATCCCCTAGTATTAACTAACCAAGTAGCTTCCGCTAAGTGCTTGTCCCAATTTTTAAAGGATCCACCACCCATCGCTTTCAGGGTAGTTTTTAACAATCCATTGTATCGTTCAATTTTCCCAGAAGCTGGTGCATGATAGGGGATATGATATATCCACTCAATACCATGTTCTTTGGCCCAGCTACTTATAAGATTGTTTTTGAAATGAGTTCCATTGAGTGACTCAATTCTTTCTGGAGTACCATGTCACCACAAGACTTGCTTTTCAAGACCCAGGATGGTATTACGGGCAGTGGCATGGGGCACGGCATAGGTTTCCAACCATCTGGTGCTTCCTTCCACCATTGTAAGCACGTAATGCTTACCCTGGTGGGTTTGAGGGAGTGTGATGTAGTCGATTTGCCAAGCCTCCCCATACTTGTATTTCAACCACCGACCTCCATGCCACAAAGGTTTTAACCTTTTAGCTTGCTTGATTTCTGCGCATGTTTCACAATCGTGGATAACCTGCGCAATAGCGTCCATGGTTAAATCCACCCCTCGGTCACGAGCCCATTTGTATGTTGCATCTCTTCCTTGATGACCTGAAGTGTCATGGGCCCATCGAGCTAAGAATAATTCACCTTTATGTTCCCAGTCTAAATCTGTCTGGAAAATCTTAGCTGCTCGGTCCACTTGCTGATTGTTTCGATGTTCCTCAGTGGCTCGACTCATAGGTACGTGGGCATCTACATGGCGTACTTTCACGACTAGTTTCTCTAGCTGGTCAGCAATATCTTGCCATAATTCAGCAGCCCAAATGGGTTTACCTCTGCGCTGCCAGTTGCTCTGCTTCCATTGTTTTAACCATCCCCACAGAGCATTTGCCACCATCCATGAGTCAGTATAAAGATAGAGTATTGGCCACTTTTCTCGTTCAGCAATGTCTAGGGCCAGCTGGATAGCTTTTACCTCTGCAAATTGACTTGATTCACCTTCTCCTTCAGTAGCTTCTGCAATTCGTCATGTAGGACTCCATACAGCAGCTTTCCATCTTCGATGCTTTCCTACAATACGACAAGATCCATCAGTGAACAAAACATACTGTTTCTCATTATCTGAGAGTTCATTATATGGTGGGGCTTCCTCAGCACGTGTTACCACCTCCTCTGGTGGCATTGTGAAATCTCCGCCTTCGGGCCAGTTTGTGATCACTTCTACAATTCCTGGACGATTTGGATTTCCTATTCGAGCTCGCTGTGTGATTAAGGCAACCCACTTACTCCAGGTAGCATCGGTGGCATGATGCGTAGAAGGAACTTTACCTTTGAACATCCAACCCAACACTGGTAATCGGGGCGCCAGGAGGAGCTGCACTTCAGTACCAATTACTTCTGAAGCAGCTCTAACTCCTTCATATGCTGCCAAGATTTCTTTCTCAGTTGGAGTATAGTTGGCCTCGGAGCCTGTATAGCCTCGACTCCAGAATCCCAGGGGTCGACCTCGAGTCTCCCCTGGTGCTTTCTGCCATAGGCTCCAGGTAGGGCCATTGTCTCCAGCTGCAGTGTACAGCACATTTTTAATGTCCTGTCCTCTTCGGACTGGTCCAAGTGCTACTGCACGCACAATCTCTTGTTTAATTTGCTCAAAGGCTTGTCGTTGCTCAGGACCCCACACAAACTCATTTTTCTTTCGAGTCACTTCATAGAGAGGTTTCACAATCTGACTATAACCTGGAATATGCATTCTCCAGAAACCCACAACGCCTAAGAAGGCTTGTGTTTCTTTTTTGTTAGTAGGTGGTGACATAGCTGTTATTTTATTAATCACCTCCATTGGGATCTGGCGACGGCCATCTTGCCATTTAATTCCCAAGAGCTGGATGTTTCGTGCAGGTCCCTTGACCTTACCTCTTTTCACAGCAAAACCTGCTTTCAGAAGAATCTTGATTACTTTCTTACCTTTCTTGAAAACTTCCTTTGCTTTATTACCCCACACAATGATGTCATCAATGTATTGCAGGTGTTCTGGAGCTTCAGCCTTCTCCAGTGCAGTCCGGATCAGTCCATGGCAAATAGTAGGGCTGTTTCCACCCCTGGGGCAGTCGATTCCAGGTATACTGGACACCCCTCCAGGTGAAAGCGAACTGTGGCCTGCACTCTGCTGCTAAAGGAATAGAGAAAAAGGCATTAGCAATGTCAATTGTAGCATACCACTTGGCTGCCTTCGACTCTAGTTCATATTGCAGTTCTAGCATGTCTGGCACAGCAGCACTCAGTGGTGGTGTGACTTCATTCAGGCCACGATAGTCTACTGTTAGACGCCAGTCACCATCAGAGTTGCGCACTGGCCATATAGGGCTGTTAAAGGGTGAGCGAGTCTTGCTGATTACTCCTTGGGTCTCCAGCCGACGAATCAGGTTCTGAATGGGA
Source organism: Numenius arquata (assembly GCF_964106895.1). Lineage (NCBI taxonomy): Eukaryota > Metazoa > Chordata > Aves > Charadriiformes > Scolopacidae > Numenius > Numenius arquata. Next base: position 14,156,046 of record NC_133615.1, read on the forward strand.
ATCAAAGAATCACGGTTAGTGCAATACTGTTGTCCATGCACCGTGGAAGTAGCAAGTGGTACCTGCTGTTCCTTAACCTTCAGCAATCCTACCACAGAAGGGTCATCTGAAAGGCCAGGTAAGGTAGGCAGCTGTGTCATGTCCTCAGCCTCTACAGCTGCTACACCAAAAGCCCACCGATACCCTTTCGGGTCTTTGAAATACCCTCTCTTGAGGTAGTCTATGCCAAGGATGCATGGAACATCTGGGCCAGTGATAATGGGGTGCTTCTCCCATTTATTCTTGTTCAAGCTCACTTCGGCCTCCAGTACAGTCAGTTCTTGAGATCCTCCTGTCACTCCTGCAATAGTGACAGATTCTGTCCCTCTATGATTCGATGGCATTAGGGTACACTGTGCACCAGTGTCCACCAGGGCTTTATACTTTCGTGGCTCTAATGTGCCAGGCCATCGAATCCACACAGTCCAATAAACTCGGTTATCCCTCTCCTCCTCCTGGCTGGAGGCAGGGCAACCCTAATGTTGAGGACAGCATCTCCAATTCCAAGGTGAGTTCCTGTCTGGACAGGGGCAATGAGCAGCCCTGGACTGGAGCAGCCATATTCATGTAACCATCCTTTCTTCTGTTTGCTTTACCTTGCAACTCAAGCACTCGTGACTGTAGGGCTGAAGTAGGTTTTTTATCCCATCTCCTCATGTCCTCTCCATAATTGCAGAGGCAAAGCCACAGGAAACCTCGGAGTGAGTCCTGTTTCCCTTTGGTTGGTCTCATAGGAGGGCGTTTTTTTCTTAATGGCTGCAACTTTGGTCTTAACTGCAACTTGGGTCTGAGCAGGCACCTCAGTCTGAGCTGCAACTTGAGTCTGAGCTGGAGAAGAGTAGGATTCTTTCCCAATCTCAGAAAGTTTTTCAAGCAGTTTGTGAAAAATTGTCTCGTTTTGCTCAACTATTGCCTTGGTCATTTTCTCCATTGTCTCATTCTGTGTCTTAGCTATGTTCTCTGTTGTTTCAGTCATTGTCTTAGTTTGTGTCTTGCTTATATTCTCTATTGCCTCAATCTGTGTCTTATTCTGTTGAGCCATCTTCTCAGTTTGTTCAGCCACTTTCTTAGTCAGGTTTTCTATTGCTGCAACACCGATGGGACGAGAGAGACTATCTTCATACTGTCGTACCCTGTCAGTGACCTCATTTACAGTTGGTGTATCAGTATCGGATCCTCCCCAGACCATTGTTGACAAAGTGTGGGAATACACCGATGGTGCGCTCTGCACAAACTTTTTCAACAAAGGTCGTTGACATGGCATTTCATCAGGATCTATAGTCACTTGCCAATCTCCATAAATCACTTCTCAAATAGCCAGTTCTCTCAAGTACTTAATACCTTTCTCCATGCTGGTCCATTTGCTTGGACGGCATTGGATATCATCCTTAAAGGGATATCTGCTCTTTATGGCTGATAGCAGTCGCCTCCAGAGACTGAGAACGTTTCCCTTATTCCCAATTGCTTTATCAATACCTCCCTCTTTGGCCAGATTTCCCAGCTGGTTGGCCTCTCTACCATCTAAGTCTATGGAATTAGCTCCACTGTCCCAGCATCGGAGCAACCAAGAGAGAAGTGGCTCCCCATCATGACGAGTAAAATCCTTCCTCAGATTTCGCAAATCCTTTAAGGACAAAGAGTTAATAATTACATCTACATCTGAGGCATCATCCTGTATCGAGGCTGGCTGAGAAGGACCCTCTCCCCTCTCTACCTGAGAAGGAGCTGTTGACTCTGTTGTAAGAGGGTGCTTTCCTTTATCTACACCAGAAGGACCCTCTCCTGGATCTTCATCAGAGGAACCCTCTCCCACGCTGTCTGGCTTGGGCAGGTCTTTGTCGTAAGGGGCAGGGGACCGAGCCGACCTCTTTTTCTGCTTCCTGGTCACCGGAGCAACTTGTGCCGGTTCTGCTGGCGCTGGGGGAGCAGCAGGGCTCGGTTTGGGAGCTGGAGCAGTGACAGCGCTGGCTGTCGGGGCTGGAGCGGCCGGTGCAGCTGCGGGCGTGGGAGGGGCTGGCAATGGAGATGTGGGGGGTGCGGGCGGCGGAGTCACTTTTACCGCCGGCTGCTGAGTGACCGGGGCCGGGACGTGCCGGGGCGCGGCTTGGGCCGGGGCCGGAGCCGGTGTTGGTGGAGGTGCGGGCCTGGCCGGAGCTGGAGCCGGAGCCGGAGCCGGTGGGGGGGCAGCCGATGCCGTTGGCACCGGTGTCGGCGTGGCCTTGGCCGGTGCCGCTGGTTTGGCTTGGGCCGGGGTCGGGGCTTGGGCTGGAGCCGGAACCGGAGCTGGGGCTGGTTCTGTTTGTGTCTGAGTAGCAATAGTGCATGCCACACAACGCTCACTTCTGCACTAATATTTCATAGCAAATACTGCCTGCATTGCATTCAGTGAAATCGACAGCACTATCAATCACGATTAAGTGACCGTAACAATAATCACAATCATTCTCCAAAGAGCCCACAGGTTTTCCATCCCCTAATTCCATTGGTATCACTTTGGGATAATCACTAAGAGGCAAGGTAAACTTTCCCCAGCGAAAATCGAAAGTGTGATTAGCAACAGAATCCATCCCATGATGCCCAAGATATGCAGGTATCATAGCAATCCAACTGACCACATTATACATCTGGAGGCACATCCACACGAATACAGCACGCTTGACCCACCGCATCCAAACACAAAAAACAAATAGACCTTTCAATATATTTGGCCAGTTTAACACCACTGCGTCAATGAACTTCATACAAAGCTCTCTAAAAATACCATATACAATATTCTGTAGGTATGACATGATGTAAGCTGTCGGTTCTCCCTGAGCAAGCTGGAATTCAAACTATTCAGGCAATCTTATCAGACCACAGTCGTCGAGCCCCACGTTGGGCACCAATAAATCTGTCGTGGTTTTGGCCGAATTTACCAAAACCAGACCGACAGATGGCCCTTCCCCCCCCCCTCCCCCCCCCCCCCCAAAAGAGAGAGAGAGGAGGAGAAAGAGATAAGGAGATTCAGAAGTTTAGAATGAACTAAGCTACTTTAATGAAGAATTAATATTAAAATAAAAATAAAGAAGAAAATAATGAAATAGATACAATATATACAAAACCGTATCAAGCTCCCAGGATGACAGTCACGTCACCGGCAGGCACTGGGGAAGTCCCAGACTGGACTCGGCCACAGATGGAAACTGGATTCCAGCTCTGGAGTCAGGAACACACGGATCGGGATCAAAGGCAGATGAACAGAGTCCTCTCTGGACGTCGGCCATCGCAGGAAGGGGGCTGACCCTTTGATCCCTCAGCTTTTATACTGAGCATGGGGCAGATGGGATGGAATACCCCTGCTGGTCAGGTTTGGGTCACCTGTCCTGTCCACTCCTCCCCACCGATGTGACCCCTCTACGTTTTTTCCGTTTCCGACCCTCTAAGGGGGCAAATAACGAAATTGGCTGACCTTGGTTGTTATAGCAATAAGTATAAGCAAGGGCCTCTCTGCATACCATTCCTTGGCATGGAGCAGAAACATTGGTCTTATCATTCTGAGAACGAGCAGTTTTCTCCACAATATGCCGTTAATTTCAGAGAGTTAGAGGAGGCCTAGCTAGGATGTAAAGTTACAGAACAGAAAATTGGTTCTGTTTTACTTCAAACCGGGACAGCAAGGCTTTCAAAACTGTCTTCCTGTCAGGGAGCAGTAAGGGCTGGCTTCTCCCTAAGGGATGGGGAGTTGGGAGTCGAGCACCATAATACACACGCCAGGGGCCTCACCAGCCTGGGCCCAGTCCTGCAGTTTCCAAGTGAGGCGAGCAGGGCAAACTTGGAGATGGTAGTCAGATTCAACCAAGAGTCCAGATCATCAGACAAATTTGTGGTGATGACGCAGGTCCAAGGTCAAGCCAGAAAACCAATCCATGAGTTGGGATCCAGATCAATGGGATCCATACCAGCTACAGGCATGGCTGTGGCTGAGAGAGAGATTAGTGCTCCTACAACATAGGGATCTTATCAATGTGTATTGAAGATGAAGCCAGAATATTCTCAGCAGTGCCCAGTGACAGGAAAATGGGCATAAATTGAAAAACGGGAAATGTCATTTGGTTGGAAGGCACCTCTGGAGATTGTCTAGTCCAACCCTCCCAGTTCAAAGCAGTATCAGCTACGGTAGGTTGCCCAAGACCGTGGGTTTTGAATATCTCTAAAGATGGAGACTCCACAACCTTCCTGGGCAAACTGTTTCAGTGTTAAATCATCCGCTTATGTTTAAGCGGAATTTCCTTTATTTCAGTTTGTGCCCATTGCCTTTTGTCCTTTCACTGGATACTAATGAAAATAGTGTGGATCTGCTTTATTTATTCCATCCCAACAGTATCTATATAAAGTAATTTTGAAGATCTTTGTTCATCCCCTAAAACAGTTCAGGTGTCCAAAGATTTCAGTAAAATAAATTTCCAAATCCCAGGCATTCTAAAAAGATGAAATGCAAAGAGCAGGGAGCTAGACCAACTGTGTGATATTTACAAGGTGAAAAATTTAGTACTGTCTCTTTTCTGTGCAAAATCAGATATGCCAATATACTTTTCAGAAAAGAGGTGTTTATTCAACAGAAAAATTAGAAATTTTCATTGAAAAAATGGGAACTCATGAACCAACTGTTATCTATGCAATGTTTTGTGTAAAAACTGCCAACTTTGAAGTTTTTGAGTTAAATTTTTTTGATGGAAAACTAGACATTTTAAAAGCAAGAGTAGATGTTTTCATAATATTTTTATCACATTGGAATATGCTTATCATAATAGTAATTTTTTTTTAAAGTTTAAATATATATATAAACCACCAGTATTTGTTATTCTAGCATGTTTAATACAATTTTTCTGTTCTCTAGCATGCAGAAATCTTTACTTTTACTTTTTATTTCTGTTGATATCCTTATTTTGCAGTTTTTAGGATACAGTTTGGTCATATTTTCCCATGAAATGTGTTTGTGGGGAAAGGTTGAAAATATTAATATATTTGCTTGTTTCTTTTAATGCAAATCAAGATTCTCATGTATGTACTAGTGTTACAGATAGAGTGATGTGCTTCACTTGTAAGAGAGAAGCAGTAATATATTTTTTTATATAAACCAACGATTTAGCAAAGTTTGATAGTAAATGCAACAGTGGTTTAACAAGCTTCTTTGGCAAGGTACACTTGGTTATTTATTGCATAGAGGACAGGGTCAGACAAGCTGTCAGGGAGACCCTCCAGTTGAGTCACAAGGTTCAGAAAGGACCCCCTTGCTTTCTTAACTCCTTCTCAGAGAGGAGTCTAAGTGCAGCTAGATCTAATCCTAGTCCCAGACTTGGTCAATCATTTATGTCTAAAGGATTACATATGCACAATCAATCCTTTATATCACTTAGCTAAAGTTTCAAAGTCTAGCATGCTATTAGTCACTTACCAAGGCTCTATTGCGGCAAGGAATCTCTTAATCTCAAGGAGTAACCCTGAGAGGCGTCTCTACCCAAGGGGATATCCTGGTGTGCAGCCTGCTGTTGTTCAGGAGAGCTCAACAGGCTCTAGGCTGTCCACTATAGAGTAAGATGATTGACCTTAGTAGTAGACCTTAGTAGCCTTTGGCTACTATGATGCCATCTGCCCCCCAAAGTCTAGCATAAGTTGGGTGCAGCCATCACAACCCCCACTGTTGGTTATGGCTTAAGGCGGGGGGGGGCACACCGCCACAACTAGACCTCAGAAGTTAGGGTATGGAGGGTGGGGGAGAGGATGAAAAAGTCACATGTAAGAAAAACAAACAAACAAAAGCATGCATTAAGCTGCAGTGCTTTTTTTTAAACGCTCTGTATTTCCAAACTAAGACTTTTGCCACAGTTATGAAGCATGCTTAGTTTATATTTGAGAAGTTTGGTATATATCTGTATATTTGTATATAATTTAGCTTACAGTATTCAGAACTAGCATCTTTTAACATGAGATAAAGGACTTAATACTATAGTTTGAATCATTAGGAATAATCTTTCTTATTTTCCAGTTTTATTAACGCTTCTAATTTTATTTAAAAACTTAAAAAATGCTTTAACATCTGTGCAATAATTTTCTTATAAGAAGACATTCAGGGCAAAGAGAAGCTAAGAATCACAAATGTTTCCTTCTGATTACTCAGATGGGGAAATGTTATTTATCTTTTGTCCTTTAGAATCAGCTGTCAACTGTATTAGCTTTTTCTGTTCAGTTGTATCAATTTTAACCCCCCTCCCCACCAATGACATCTAATTGGATAGACACTTCTAGTTCTTGACTTCTTGACAAACAGTGAATTTATGCTACAGATCACTTTTCTTCATTCTTTCTTAATTTGAAAGCTCATGAAACTTTCCTACTTCTGTCACATTGTATTGGGTATATGTAGCAAGGTTTTGGTAGTGGGTAAGGGGCTGCCCTGTGGCAGCCTGCACAGCGGGTTCCGCAACAGACCCAATGCAGGCCAAAGCTGAGCCAATCAACAAATTTAGTGGTTCCTCTGTGAAAACATACTTAAGACAGGGTGAAAACCACCAGATATGCAGAGGAGGAGGGGGGAAAAAAGAGTGAGAACCAGCAGTACAAACACCAAGGTCAGAGAAGAAGGAGGGGGAGGAGTTGCTCCATGGTGCCAGAACAGGTGTTCACATAGCAGCTTGTGGAACAGACCACGCTGGAGCAGTTGGATATTTTGTGAAGGAACTGCAGCCCATGGAGAACCCATGCCAGAGCAGAGTGTGAGAAGGACTGAGTGGCAGAGAGATACTGTTATGTACTGGCCACCCTCCCACCTGCCTCCTTGAGCTGCTCATTGCCTCACTGAAGGGACTGCATGTAACCTGTGGCAATAACAAGGCAGGGAGGAGTTTGGAATGAAGGCATGAAGATGATTCTGGGAAAGGAGGGAGGGTGTTTTAATATTTGTGGTTTTGTTTCCTGCTACCTGAATTAGAAATTACTTTTTTATTTTAATTGGTGATAAATTAACTTGATTTTACCCAAGTTGATTCTGTTTTTCCCGCAATGGCAATTGGTAAGCAATCTCCTGTCATTATCTTGACCCATGAGCTTTCTTGCTCCTGTTCTTCCTAAAATTCCCCCACCTGACCCATTGGGGTGGGGGTGTGTGAGTGGCTGTGTGGGAGTTTCACTGTTAGCCAAGCCTAACCCATCACAAACATGAATACATCCAAAGACCTGCTAGAGGTATGCCTGTATTCGGTGTTTGACATAGGCCTGAATTCAGGGTCTGAGATTTCAGGCATGAATTTCAGTTGAGTGGCAACAATCATTGAGCTAATTCAAAGGTGGTGCTGCTAGTTGCTGAGTCCCAGTTTTGGTTGACAAGAGCTATGGGAGTGCTACTTCTCTGTTCCTATAAGAAAAAAAATAGTAAACGTAATCTACAGATGACTGTTGCTAACAGTCTCATCTCCCAGCTGAGAAAGTAGCTTGGACACAACAGACAGATCAAGAGCTATAAAGCACCTTTGTACTGGAATAGAAAAGAAGAAATGCACAGGTAGGGACTTGCGTCACCTGTGTAGGTAATAGCTCTGCCTTTCAACTGGAACTGCTGTATGGCCCAGACTTCCAAATGGAAGGCTGGTTTGCTTTTGACATGCTACTGCTAGATGGTTTATGGAAAGGAAATGCCAGGATGTTTAAATAATTGAATTCACAGAATCACAAAATCACAGAATGGTTGAGGTTGGAAGGAAGCTCTGGAGGTCATCTTGTCCAACCCCCCCTGCTCAAACAGGACCACCTAGAGCCAGTTGACCAGGACTGTGTCCAGACAGCTTTTAAATATTTCCAAGGAGGGAGACTCCACCACCTCCCTGGGAAACTTGCTCCAGTGCTCAGTCACCCTCACAGTGAAAAAGTGTTTCCTGATGTTCAGAAGGAACCTCCTGTGTTTCAGGTTGTGCCCATTGCCTACTGCTTTCACTGGACACCACTGAAAAGAGCCTGGCTCCATCTTCTTTGCACCTTCCCTTAAGGTATTCATATACATTCATGAGATTCCCCTTGAGCCTTCTCTTCTCCAGGCTAAACAGTGCCAGTTCTCTCAGCCTTTCCTCATAGGAGAGATGCTCCAGTCTCTTAATCCTCTTTGTTGCCCTTTGCTGGACTCTCTCCAGTATGTCTATGACTCTCTTGTACTGGGGAGCCCAGAACTGGACACAGTACACCATGTGCGACCTCACCAGTGCTGAGCAGAGGGGAAGGATCATGTCTCTCCACCTGCTGGCAATGCTTTGCCCAGTGCAGCCAAGGATACCATTGGGCGCCTTTATAGCAAGGGCACACTGGTGACTCATGTCCGACTTGCTGTCTGTGAGGACCCCCAGGTCCCTTTTCTGGAAGCAGCACAACCCTCTGGAGTATCAGCTGCTCCTCCCAGTTTTGGTGTTGTCTGCAAAGTTGCTGAGGGTATCCTCTGCCCCTAGAGCTATTTATTCCCTGCTTCTCATGAGAGAACAGCCAGAAGGGTTTAGTAGTGTCTGGTAACCCCAAAGCAGGGGCGTCCATTAACTTTTTCTTTAGCTGACTGAATGCTCTTTCTGCTTCCCCATTCCAGGTGAGGTCTTTTGGGTTAGATTTTAGCATTTCATAGAGCGGTTTTACCATAAGTCCGTAGTTATATATCCATAGGCGACACCATCCCATCATTCCTAGGAATGTGCGGAGCTCTTTAGCTGTCTGCGGTCGAGGGATCTGACAGATAGCCTCCTTTCTCACTGTCCCTGGGGTCCGTTGGCCTGCAGTTATCTCATATCCGAGGTAAGTCACTTGCTGTTGAGCTACTTGGGCTTTCTGTGGAGAGACTCGATAACCATTAAGTCCGAGGAAATTTAGCAGACTAATTGTCCATACTATACACAGTTCTTTTGTCTCGGTGGCTATCAATAGATCATCTACATACTGTAAAATTACTCCAGCTCCATGTGGCCGCTCCCATTGTTCCAGGTCTTTGGCTAATTGATTTCCGAAAAGAGTGGGGCTATTCTTAAACCCTTGTGGTAACACAGTCCATGTTAGTTGTGTCTTCCTCCCAGAATCTGGGTTTTCCCGCTCAAATGCAAACAGCAGCTGGCTTTCTGGGCTCAAAGGTAGGCAAAAGAAGGCGTCTTTCAGGTCCAATACGGTAAACCAAGCCAATTCAGGTACTAATTTAGTTAATAATGTGTATGGGTTTGCCATGACAGGGTGCAGATCTTCAACAATTTTATTAATAGCTCTGAGATCCTGTACTATTCAATAACTGCCATCCGGCTTCTTGACCGGTAGGAGTGTTGTATTCCGATTCACACTCCTTTAACAGCCCATACTTAATGAACCGGTCAATTACTGGTCGGATTCCTTCCCTATCCTCCATTCTAAGGGGATATTGTCTAATCCTTACAGGCTGCGCTCCCTGTCTGAGTTTGACTATTATTGGAGAGGCATTTTTCACCTTTCCCGGCATCTCCGAGGCCCATACTCCTGGATACACTTGGTTCAGAACTTCCTCAGGCACTCCCGAGCCAACAGGAGTATTTATGAGGGCCAAACTCAAAATTTCGATTAGCTGGTCATTTCCCACTCAAAGTTCCACTTTCCCTTTTTTAAATTTTATTTCTGATAAAAATTTATGTATCTCCAGTTGTTTTCCTAATTTGAATTTAAGAGGTTTTAGAAAATATGCCTTTTTGCTCTGGCCAGTAGCTCCCCTTACCGTTACAAAGTCATCATCTACAGGTGTCAAAGCTTGATTTAAGACTGAAAAATGCCCCGGTGTCAACTAGAAACTCCATGCTCTGTTGTTTTTTTCCTAGCTTTAATGTAACCAGTGGATCTGCTAGGGTAGATTCCCCAGGTCCCCATCAGTCCCCCTTTGCATAGGCTTGTATCCTTCCCTTCCCTCTCCGTCTCTCTGGACACTCGTTTCCCATACTTCCAAATCCTTTGCTCTCTTGTAGCGCCACTACCAACTCCCGCTTATCTTTTCTTCTGTCTTAACACTCTCTATGCTTCTCTGCTTTCTGCTGGCCTCAGCTTTCTCCGGATATCACTTGCTGCAACATCTCTTTAACTTTCCTTTTCCTTCTTTCTTATTCTCCTTTTCTAAAGCTAACACCATTGGGTCCTGCGGGACCATCAATCCACAGTCTGTTCGGTACTCGGGATGATTTTGGAGGGTAAAGAACATGTCTGCATATGAGACCTCATCTCACTTCCACTCTCTCTTCAAAAACAACATTAGTTGTAATAAAATGTTGTAACTTAAGGTTCCATTAAAGGGCCACTTCTTCCCCTCATCCAACTTATACAGGGGCCACCACTGATTACAATATTTTATTAGGGTTTTCTTATCCACACTCCCACCTGGCGGTCCTCCTATGTCCTTCCAATGAGCCAAAATACAGACTAAAGGACTCTTCTTCAATACTCCACCACTTTGTCCGTTTCCCATGATGTCTGCCTATCTTTCAACCAAGAAATACGACCTGATTATATCGACAACAACAAAACCCAACCCAGGGTAAACCGTATAAGGGTGTGCTTATCCTGCAACGGATACACCTAAACTCTAAACAATCACTAAGATTCCTCCAAAAGAAATAATATACTTGCAACAACTTAAACACTTAACGTGAACAAACAGACAATAATGCTTACAGAGCGGACAGACACTAGTCCGTGCTCTGTCTGAAGGGCTTTTTTATAACTCCCCTTTCTACACTCCCCCCCCTACAATATTTAGACAACTCTATGGCTACACCCTTGCTGCACAAATTCTACTGATTCTTAATACTCCCTAAATTCCCACAGATTACCTGTTTTAGTTCGCTTGAACGCTCAATTTTATTCCAGTCAGACCGGTTCCCTTGGCACTGAATACACCAAAAATCGCTTCCAAATTGTACCCAAACATTCTGTTCACAACCAAAGCACTTGAAAACAAAGATTGGATTGCATGAAAAATCCCTATCCCATGTATGGGATACCAGGGGTAAACATAAGGTTCTAGCGTTGTCATACGCTTCATTCGTCTCTGGCCGCTCTCCTCGCGGAGAATACGGAACCGCGGATCAGAACTCCACACTCGCTTCGCAGCTGCGCTGCGTCTCACTTCATACAGTGCGGACACTCACTCACACAGAGGGGCCTGTTACATTCCTCATTCATACCAGAGAATGTTTAGATTAGAACACTAATCAACCGTAAGACGTAAATCGTAAACTATTAACTGTTTGCCACAGGTCCACACCGAACAGCATAAATTAGATCATAACACATGGTACCGGATTTTTACAACAGATACAACAGATGACAATGATTATGGCAATGCTGCATGCAACTCCTGTCACCAAGACTAGGAGCCCCAGGTTACCATTCCACAGGGTGCAGCACTCACCCTGCTACTACTTTATGGGGACTCAAACCCCACCATCCCAGGGGCGAGCACCAATGCTCTTTACCTCGCGTAGGACGTCTCCTCACGACTTACAGGTATCCCCTTACCCAATTATAACATACCTGGTCCGCCGATGATGGTCCTTGTCTGTCCCCGCGGTGACCTGGGTGAGTGGGGGAGTCCTCCCGAGAAATCTCGGGGGCGCCCAGAGGAGTCCCGTCCTCAGCAGGTCCTGCAGCTGGACAGAGAGGGTCCCACCTGGGTCGCCAAATTGAGGCGCGGAAACAGATTCTACAACTCCCAAAGAGTTATAAAGCAGGTATGTTTATTGCGGCGCCGGGTGCAAGGGGGATCGCTCCTCCAAACTTGCACACCAGGTCGTAAAACAAGCGTCTATTTATGATAAAAAGCATACATATTCATTAATATGGGCTGGGTTATTATAGTTAATTCTAAGAAAAAGCGTTACTATTCTAATTATTTCTAGGAACTCATTATCATAAGTCTCCCCCCTTTGCCGCATGCGTACTGTCGTCTGGTGGTCGTGGGCTGGGGTCTTCTGGAGGAAGGCTCATAGTCTTCTTCACCGTGTACTTTTACCTTTGGCTTAGAATGCTGAGCTGGCTGGACCCCAAACCGCGGAACTGGTCCCGACCAGATGGACACTTCACCCAGACAATCGGGTTCCTCCTTAGCGTGCAGGCTGTTCCTACTATCTTATACATTGTGCTTACAACACAAGGCCAGTTCCTTATCTTGGAATGCTGGGCTCCAAGCTCTGTTTTTTGTCAAGCTGTACTAAATCTACACTAACGACGTTTAACCATTCATTCTCCGAATCAATTTCCCTCTGTAGTTAAATGATTGGTTGAGTACAGTTTTCCATACAAAACTCCTTCCTTGGAGTTATTCAAACTCTCAAAAGGGCTAAAGGAAGAGTTTCTGTCCACTTAAGATGAGTTTCCTGGCAAAGTTTGGAAATCTGCCTTTTTAAAATTTGCTTCATTCTTTCCACTTTTCCACTAGACTGAAGACTCCAAGGAATGTGTCTGCAATAAAATGGGGGCCGTTATCAGAAGAGATACATTCTGTTACACCAAATCTAGGGATAATCTCCTTTAATAAGATTTTAACTACCTGTCGAGCTTTGTTGGTGCGATAAGGGAAAGCCTCGGGCCAACCAGAAAAGGTATCTACCACTTCCAATAAATATTTATATAGGTTGCACCTTGGCAATTCAGTGAAGTCTATTTGCCAGTATTCCCCGGGAGTTACTCCTTGTTTTACAACTCCCCCCACAATCTTTCTAGTTATTTTTGGGTTGTTAGCGCAACATAAAATACACTTTTTACTATTATATATGCTGCTCCTCTGTCTAGTCTTTTGGGTAGTCTCCACCATCTTCTCAGAAATTAACAATTGTTTTAACAGAGTCACCTACCATCCTTGATCATTTTTGGAACATTTGGATCATTTTTATGCATTCAATATTTCCTCTGGAATATTCATTTCTTCATTAGGATCCTTTTCAGTTCACAAACATATCTGGGCTTTCCAGGCAGCTTCTGGAGGAATATGTGACTGAACAGAGTCTTCAGTAAAGGTTAGTTGTGTGTTCAGTTTACAAAATAAATCCCATCCAAGCAAGGGGAGGGGGTATTCTGGTATATAAAGGAACTCATTAACTAATTTAGTATCTCCAATTGAACATTGCACAGGGTGTAAGAACAGCCTTAAAGTCTTTTTTTCCTGTTGCACCAACAATGCTTGCCTTAGTTTTACTTAAGGGCCCCTTACAGCTAGTTAAGACAGAGTGTGTGGCCCTGCTATCAATTGGTGAGGAATGCAGCGGTGGACACAGTAAGTTCCATGGCTGGGCACTAGATTGAGGTGGACGGGGGGTTCCCAGAGTCAGGGAAACCCAAGGAAGAGCAGAGAGCCCCACCAGGGGCCGGGAGCTTTTGCAAGCAAGGCTGACGTGGCAGAGACAGCATTGCTTGAAGCAACCACGAGAGATTTAAATGGCCCTAGGGAGTGCTGGTGACCAGGAGAGCTGCGAACAGGGTGTGGCGCATCAGTCAGGGAGTGGCATGGTAATTTGCACGGCAGTTTGCACAGAAGGGCCCTGCGCTCTGCTTGTTGGTCCACAGCCCAGGAAGTGCTCAAGGTCTCTGCCAAAAAGGTTGGCACTCGCCACAGAGCTCAAACCAGTGCTCCTACAGAGAAGGCCTATCAGATGTGTGATGCATCCACCCAGATGGAACTGGTAAGGAGGGAGACTTCAGTACAGCTGGTAGGCTGCAATGAGTACCCAGACCCTTCTCCTAGCAGTAAAGTAAGTACTTGCGCAAGGTGTGCACAGGTTACAGATCTGTTACGTCAGGTGGCTGAGTTACAAGAAACAATTAAAAGGTTGCATAGTATCAGAGGAACTGAGACAGATAGGTGGTTTCATAATCATGTTCCTGCAGTGGATACTACCGAGAATGAGGCGCCTTGGACCCTGGTGACCCACAAAAGCAGGACTATGCTTCAGCCCCCACCCTCTGGCATCAAAACAAAAAACAGCTTTATACAGCTATATATAGCTTTAACAGCTATAGACAACTAGGAGCAAGGTCTGCCAGGAGGACCTGCACCGGCAGCACATTAGACATGCAGAAAAACAACGATGAATGCTAGTAGTGGGTGACTCCCTGTTAAAGGGCACTGAGGAGCCCATCTGCTGTCCTGACAGGAAGTCACATGAGGTATGATGCCTCCTGGGAGCTAAGGTTCAAGATGTTGCAGAGAGGGTGCCACATCTTATCAAGAACATGGACTACTACCCATTGTTACTCTTTCATGTGGGCATGAATGACACTGCAAGCCAGAACCTGGGCAGAATTAAGGAAGACTATAAAGCCCTGGGGGTGGAAGTGAAAAAAATTGGTGCCCAAGTCATCTTTTCTTCCATTTTACCAGTCAGAGGAAAGGGAGCAGCCAGAAATGGGCAGATAATGCATATCAACTCCTGGCTATGTGACTGGTGCTGTCGTGAGGGTTTTGACTTTTATGACAACTACCCACTGTAGGAGAAGATCAGGTTTGAGACCATCTAAGGAACCTGAAGATGCATAAGTCCATGGGACCTGATGAAATCCATCCACGGGTCCTGAGGGAGCTGGCGAATGAAATTGCTAAGCCTCTTTCCATTATATTTGAGAAGTCATGGCAGTCCGGTGAAGTTCCCGCTGACTGGAAAAGGGGAAACATAACCCCCATTTTCAAAAAGGGAAAAAAGGAAGACCCGGGGAACTACAGGCCGGTCAGTCTCACCTCTGTGCCCAGCAAGATCATGGAGCAGATCCTCCTGGAATCTCTGCTAAGGCACGTGGAAAGTAAGGAGGTGGTTGGTGACAGCCAACATGGCTTCACCAAGAGCAAGTCATATATGATGTGTGAGCCGATGCAGGCAGGACACAGGAACAATCACAAAACCATGGATTAAAGGCAAAGAACAAATTTAATCTCAATACCTCATGGATCGGGGAATCTCTGAAGCAGCACCCAGGCAGAGGCATGCAAGCAGGGGGACACAGGCACTGCGGAACGAGAGAGAGTCCTTATTAGCAAGGGAGTCCTTGTTAGCAAGGGAATGAGAGAGCGAGAGAGCTCCCACTTGCTGTTCTGGCCTGTATTTCAAGGATTCCGGCAGGCAGAGTTTTCCGCTGTGCTTTGATCTCTTCAACAGCAGGGCAGGAATCTCAGGCGTGTTCGATAAGGTGCCCCTGAGTCCATCCCAGGCCTATGTCATCTAAGTGCAGATGTTCTACTTGTTGAGCACACAAAACTAAGCAACAATTAGTGTGATAGATGTGTTTTCCAGCACCCCACATGCGAGTCACTTGAGCGTATTTACAGTCCTCCTCGCCAATCTTCCATTACTTTCCCACATACGACAAATCCGGTGGCCTTCTATGATGTTGCCACAGCATTGGTAGACAAGGGGAGAGCAACAGACGTCATCCACCTGGACATATGCAAAGCATTTGACATTGTCCCACATGACATCCTGGTCTCAAAACTGGAAATTTGATGGATGGACCACTCGGTAGATAAAGAACTGGCTGGATGGCCACACTCAAAGGGTTGCGGTCAACGGCTCGGTGTCCAAGTGGTGGCCAGTGACAAGTGGATTTCCTCAGGGATCAGTACTGGGACCAGTGCTGTTTAACATCTTTCTCGGAGACATAGACAGGGGGATGGAGTGCACCCTCAGCAAGTTTGCTGACAACACCAAGCTGTGTGGTGTAGTTGACACGCTAAAGGGAAGGGATGCCATCCAGATGGATCTGGACAGGCTTGAGAGGTGGGCTCGTGCAAACCTCATGAAGTTCAACCAAGCCAAGTGTAAGGTCCTGCACCTGGGATGTGGCAATCCCAGGCACAAATACAGGCTGGGTGGAAAATAGATTGAGAACAGCCCTGAGAAGAAGGACTTGGGACTGTTGGTGGATGAGCAGCTCGACATGAGCCAGCAATGCACACTGGCAGCCCAGAAAGCCAACCACATCCTGGGCTGCATCAAAAGAAGCATGGCCAGCAGGTCGAGGGAGGTGATTCTGCCCCTCTACTCTGCTCTCGTGAGACCCCACCTGGAGTACTGTGTCCAGCTTTGGAGTCCTCAGCACAGGAAGGACATGGACCTGTTGGAATGGGTCCAGAGGAGGGCCACAAAGATGATGAGAGGGCTGGAGCACCTCCCCTATGAAGACGGGCTGAGAGAGCTGGGGTTGTTCAGCCTGGAGAAGAGAAGGCTCCGGGGAGACCTTATAACGGCCTTCCAGTACCTAAAGGGGGCCTATAGGAGAGATGGGGAGGGACTCTTTATCAGGGAGTGTCATGATAGGACAAGGGGCAATGGTTGTAAACTGAAAGAGGGGAGATTTAGATCAGATATTAAGAAGAAATTCTTTACTGTGAGGGTGGTGAGGCACTGGAACAGGTTGCCCAGGGAAGTTGTGGATGCCCCATGCCTGGAAGTGTTTAAGGCCAGGCTGGATGGGGCTTTGAGCAACCTGGTCTAGTGGGAGGTGTCCCTGCCCATGGCAGGGGGGTTGGAACTAGATGATCTTTAAGGTCCCTTCCAACTCTAGCCATTCTATGATGCTGTGACAATGGGACATTCTTTGATGATTATGGCCTGTTAAAGAGGGATGGGATCCACCTGTTTAAAAGTGGCTAGGGAATCTTTGGCAGCAGGCTGGCCAACTTGGTGAAGCAGACTTTAAACTGAAGGACTTGGGAGGTGGGGTCCAAGGTGGCAATGCTCATGCCAACTTAGCCAACTGGGGAATAAGCAAGGCCAACCAGAGCAGTGACATATGTTCCTTAGCTGACTCCCAAGATGAGATCCAGAAGGCCAAACACCTCAAGGGTGTGAATGGCTGTGGTGGATCCTCTTGCTCCTCTCCAGGGAAACCTGCATGCTTGACTGCCTCTCTGAAATGCCTGTACACCAACGCACGCAGCATGGGGAATAAACAGGAAGAACTAGAGATCTGTGTGTGGTCGCAGGGCCAAGATCTCATTGCAATTACAGAGACATGGTGGTATAACTCACATGACTGGAATGCTGTCATGGATGGCTATGTACATTTAGGAAAGACAGGCCAGCAGAGCGTGGTGGTGGAGTTGCTTTTTATGGGAGAGAGCAACTGGAATGTAGCGAGTTCTGCCTAGGGGTGGATGAAGAAGGTGTTGAGAGCTTATGGGTAAGAATTAAGGGGCAGGCTAATATAGGAGACACTGTTGTGGTTGGTTACTACAGACCACAGGATCAGGAAGAGGAAGTCGATGGGGCCTTTTACAGACAGCTAGAAATAGCCTCATGATCACAGGCCCTGGTTCTCATGGGGGACTTCAACTACCCTGACATTTGCTGGAAAGACAACACAGCCAGGCATGCACAGTCCTGGAGATTTCTGCAGAGCATTGATGATAAGTTTTTGACACAGGTACTGTAGGAGCCAATGAGGAGAGGTGCGCTACTGGACCTTGTGCTAACAAACAAAGAAGGTCTGGTTGGGGATGTGAAGGTTGGGGGTAGCCTTGGCTGCAGTAGCCATGAAATGGTGATCAGGATCCTGTGTGGAAGAAGCAGAGCAAAAACTAGAACAACAACTCCTGAACTTCAGGAAAGCTGACTTGGGCCTCTTCAAAGACCTAGTTGGAGAAATCCCATGGGCTAAGGCTCTAGAAGGAAGGGGGGTCCAAGAGAGCTGGTTAGCATTTAAGCACCACTTCCTCCAAGCTCAAGATCGGTGCATCCCTAGGAGCAAGAAATCAGGCAAAGGAGGCAGGAAACCTGCATGCATGAACAGGGAGCTTCTGGATAAACACAGATGGAAGAAGGAAGCTTATAGAATGTAGAAAAAGGGACTGGCCACTTGGGAGAAGTATAGGAGCACTGTCAGAGTATGCAGGGATGCAGTGAGGAAGGCTAGGGTCCGCTTGGAATTAAACCTGGCAAGGGATGTCAAGGACAATAAGAAGGGCTTCTTCAACATCAGCAGTAAAACAGAGACTAGGGAAAATGTGGGCCCGCTGTTGAACGAGGTAGGTGCCCTGGTAACAGAGGATGCAGAGAAGGTGGAGTTACTGAATGCCTTCTTTGCTTCAGTCTTTACTCCTAAGGCCGGCCCTCAGGAACCCCAGACCCTGGAGGTAGGAGAGAGAGCCTGGAGTAAGGAAGGATCCCTCAACTGAGGAGGATCAGGTTAGAGATCATTTAAGCAAACTTGACACCCACAAATCCATGGGCCCTGATGGGATGCACCCGCGAGTGCTGAGGGAACTGGCAGAAGTCATTGCGAAGCCGCTCTCCATCATCTTTGAAAGGTCCTGGAGAACAAGATAGGTGCCTGAGGACTGGAGGAAAGCTAATGTCATGCCAGTCTTCAAAAAGGGCAAGAAGGAGGACCAGGGATACTACAGGCCAGTCACCCTCACCTCCATCCCTGGAAAGGTGATGGAACAGCTCATCCTGGATGTCATCTCTAAGCATGTAGAATAAAAGAAGGTCATCAGGAGCATGGATTCACCAAGGGGAAATCATGCTTGACCAATCTGATAGCCTTCTACGATGGAATGACTGGCTGGGTGGATGAGGGGAGAGCAGCAGACATTGTCTACCTCGACTTCAGCAAGGCTGTTGACACAGACTCCCATAACATCCTCATAGGTAAGCTTAGGAAGTGTGGGTTAGATGAGTGGACAGTGAGGTGGATTGAGAACTGGCTGAAAGACAGAGCTCAGAGGGTTGTGATCAGCGGCGCAGTCTAGTTGGAGGCCTGTAACTAGCAGTGTCAGTACTGGGTCCGGTCTTGTTCAATATATTCATCAACGAACTGGATGAGGGGACAGAGTGCACCCTCAGCAAGTTTGCTGATGACACAGAAGGCTGTGCCGCCATACAGTGAGACCTGGACAGGCTAGAGATTTGGGCAGAGAGGAACCTGATGAAATTCAACAAGGGCAAGTGTAGGGTGCTGCACCTGGGGAAGAATAACCCCATGCACTGGTACAGGTTAGGGGCTGACCTGCTGGAGAGCAGCTCTGCAGAGAGAGACCTGGGAGTCCTGGTGGGTAACAAGTTGTCCATGAAGCAGCAATGTGCCCTTGTGGCCAAGAAGGCCAATGGTCTCCTGGGGTTCATTAAGAAGAACCTGGCCAGCAGGTCGAGGGAGGTCATCCTCCCCCTCTACTCTGCCCTGGTGAGGCCCCATCTGGAGTACTGTGTCCAGTTCTGGGCTCCCCAGTTCAAGAAAGACAGGGAACTACTGGAGAGAGTCCAGCAGAGGGCTACGAAGATGATCAAGGGCATGGAGCATCTCTCTTATGAGGAAAGGCTGAGAGACCTGGGTCTGTTTAGCCTGGAGAAGAGAAGATTAAGAGGGGATCTCATCAATGGTTATAAATATCTAAAGGGCGAATGTCAAGAGGATGGGGCCAGACTCTTTTCAGTGGTGCCTGGTGACAGGATGAGGGGCAATGGGTCCAAGCTGGAACACAGGAAATTTCATCTCAACATGAGGAAATACTTCTTTACTCTGAGGATACCAGAGCACTGGAACAGGCTGCCCAGAGAGGTTGTGGAGTCTCCTTCTCTGGAGATATTCAAAACCCGTCTGGATGCATTCCTGTCCAGCCTGCTCTAGGTGAACCATCTTTGGCAGGGGGGTTAGACACGCTGATCTCCGAAGGTCCCTTCCAACCCCTACAATTCTGTGATTCCCCAGCTTAACTGGAACCAGGGGATCAGCTGGGGAGACTTTAATATTTTCTCCCGGTCCCCTTGATTCATTATCCGAATTCTCTAGCATAATGAGGTTAGCATTTCCTATATGATCTTTTTCCTCTGGCCCCTTTTGGTTTGGGCATTTGTTCTTCCAGTGTCCTTCCTGTTTACAGAACGCACATTGATTTAAATTCAAAGGAGGCCTCTTCATACTCCATATCCCGGTCCTGCCCCTTGACTCCCTCTATCTTTTCACCCTCTATCTCCTCCATCCGCAACTGGCCCACAAACAGCATGCCAAACATTCCTTCTGTGTTTTCTCGATAAGAGTCAACAGACTGTTTCCAATTTAACAAGTCAGAAGTTGTAAAAGGGACAAAAAGGGACATGCACAAAGAC
Source organism: Numenius arquata (assembly GCF_964106895.1). Taxonomy (NCBI): domain Eukaryota; kingdom Metazoa; phylum Chordata; class Aves; order Charadriiformes; family Scolopacidae; genus Numenius; species Numenius arquata. Next base: position 14,176,184 of record NC_133615.1, read on the forward strand.
TGGCATACCATCTATCCCAACAGCCTGTTTCAGAGGTGCCTGGCTAAGAATGCCCTCTAGTTCTACTTGAAATAGGGCTAAAATTCTAATTTCTCATTTGTCTTTTTTTTTAATCTTTTTCTGAATTAACTAGACTTTCTTTCTCTTTGGCCCCAGTAGACATCCCAATAGATGTCATTTTTGACTTCACTGTAATTGCTCACTAGCCATTTAGGGGAAACAGGGATCGAGGTCCACAGCCAGCTTTCCAGACCAAGTGGTCCTCCGCGCACCCAACAATTGGTGAGAGTGAACACGCGGGCTACAAAATTTCCTAAGGTCACGAACTCATTTTTCCATCTGTTAACATTTGTGAGATTACACCTTCCCCAAACATTAAGGGTGAAGAGTAAGGTTGCCAAAACCAGTTTCTGTGGTGATATCAAATACATCCTGAAAACATAAGCAAAGCAATTGTTACCAATATGATGCAAAAGACTGAAGCCTTGAGGCCTACATGTATCTTCAGTACAGCTTGCAGTGGAGTCTTTGGTTTTCGGTGGACTGTTCCTGGAAAGACAAAAAGAAGAAAAACCGTCCTCGGTTCAAAACGAGAACCGGGGTTACAATTACTAAAAAGATGGAACCATCCATCTAGTATGAATTTTGTATTCTTTGTCTAGGGCATCTTTTGCAATCCAGGTATATTTGTTAAGAGGTGTACTCAATACTAAAGGAACTGCTCCTATAGTATGTAGTTCCACTAGTACTGGTTGTCCAGGGTAATGTGAAGGTTTACTAGGATGATCTGTCGAGACTACGGTAGGGGCTTGTGAGCTAAAGGCTGTAATTTTCAGGCATCCATTCACCCACTACTGGCTGTTAATGTGTGCAACAGCTTCTGAAAGGCGTTTGTCCTGCTCTGATTCATAGTGAGCTGTCTAACATAAACCCATCTCCTGCTTCCTTGCTCACGGTTAGGAAGCAGAGAAACTAGTTTGGTGGCAGATTCGCCTAGGAGAAATCTAAAAGGGGAGGCGGCGGAGCACTTGGGATAGAATCACAGCCTGAAATTAAATTTTGGGGAACCACAGGTTTCTCGGGCCACTCCTTAACCAGTTTTTCTAACATTTCAGTATGGGCGAGGGATTTTTTTTTCTCCAGTTCTGACCGCAAGGGAGTTTTTAGTTCCGTCCGTCTTAACCCTTTCGAGTCTGGTTTGGAACTAACAGGACTGTATTTTCGCCCATTGTCAATTCTCTAGCAACTTCTCCCCACGTCCATGCCCTCTGGTTTGGATCTATATGATCAGGGGCTGCGGCAGCTCTCTCGCCTTGGCGCGCTTCCTTAACGGTTCCTTGCAGCTGTATACCAATCGGTTTCAAAGATTCGGGGAGCCCTCGTATCAACGGAGTCATCTGATCAGGGTCTACTGGCAGCATCATGGGGGATTCTTGTGGGGGGGTCTAAGCTCACGGTCATACATCATTTACAGGCAAGCTGCCTTTTGCACACTTTCCACTAATTGATCGACTGACCCAGTGATAGCAATGGGGTCTCCTCGTTCTAAAGGATTGAGGCCTCCAGCCCAATGGGCTGCCCTCTGTGTTAGGGATCAAGGAGCCCGATGATTGCTGGTAGTTAAAAACACTCCAGGACCCCAATATCCTTCAGCTTCTTGTTCACTTAACATCATCTGATCTCCACCCGACAACAACACTCTCCACACATATTCTGTTTCTGACTCCTTAGGAGTACAGCTAAATACTTTCTTTAGTTTAGCTAATTCCACAGCAGAGTAAGGTACTTCCTTAACAGTAATTTGTGGGGGGACATCCTGATCCTTGTCAAGCTCATATTCCGCTTTAACAAGAGGCCTGAGTGAACGAGGAGGGGCTGCCACCTCGTCCAATTGAGCTTTTACTTTGCCTAATTCTGCGCTAGGGTATAAGGGATTTTCTCCCCTTGGAGAGAACAGACAAGTATCTTGATCTCTATTCCTGTCCACAAGGAGTTGCTCTTTAAGGGCAGACTGCAAACAACTTGCTTGAGCTCGCTCTTGATCTAACTGCCTCACCAACTCCTCCACTCACCCTTGTAAAGATTGTATGAGGGTCTGCAGAGACTGTATAATTTGGGACTCAGCACCATGTCACTGATCCCAAGCTTCTATGGCCACAACTAGACTAGCACCCAGAATGGCGCATATAATAGATTTCTCTTTTCCAGACCAAAGTCTGGCATCTTTGTGTAAGGCACTGATTCGATTGGTAACACTCTGCAAATTATGCCAATTATCTCGTGCCCAATCACTACCCGGTACTGAAGGGTGTGCATTATGTTTCTCCAAAAAATCATACAACACATCACGCCCCGAAGGGGGTGAGAGGCTCTCACTCATATTGTCTCAACAAAAGTCAAAACTCAAATCAAGCTGAAAATCAGGTTCACAACTAAGATCGGGGGCAGTTGCTCGGGGAGGTCGCACATCGCATACTAATAGGCAGTAAACACAGATTCACAAATTCCAACACAAATTCCTACCCACTACGTCCCCGAGAGGCACTCACTTATATTCACAAATAGTTAAGCACTGTTCCGATACACACAAAACAAATAATAAAAACAGCACTCGCATACCACAAAACAAACCCCACCCTACTGGCTGAGCCAAGAAAGATGTAAGGTCCCAGTCTGATTGGTCCGGGAGGGGTTCAGAATGGTTCCATGGATGCGATTAAGACACAACAAGGTCAAATGCTGTTTGCTGTAGCTTTACTACTGTTACCTTGAAATAATGCTAAATGGCGATAGGGAAAAGGCAGAGGTATAGAAAAGAAGGAAAAGAGAAGCAGTGTTACAAAGTAATGCAAGAAAAAGTCACCACCAGAAGGTCCGCCTCAGTCAGCGCCACGCAATGACTTGAAGGTCCTCCGGAGTCAACAGTGTCCCGACGATCTGAGATTCTCAGGTCTCTCGAGTCGTAATGATGGCGAGGGTCGACGGTGGTGAGAGTTCCATTGGCAGAGGGGGGCAACGGTAATTTATAGTTCCTGTCAACTCATAGCGTGACCAATTAACAGCACAGTTACCTGTGCTTGTCCTATTATTGTCTGACATGGTTGCTGTGTGAGCACCCCTTGCCTGGGGGCCTGCACAGCAGATGATTTGCAGACGAGTTTCTTGGGGCAAAAAAGATATAGGTATGAGAACCAAGGACGTACCTCCTTTGATGTTATATCATGTACACAGGTGGTAGATATCTTGCAGCAAGCGAGCTTTGAGACATCCTGTTTTCTGTTGGGTTCTCATGTCCAGTTTCTCACAAAGGGGTGCTCATCCCAAGGGAGCACACCTTAGTTTTAAAAATTTCCCTTTTTATACACTGATTATTATGTATCCTAACAATTAATACATATTAATCGTTATTCTCTTTAATGAATGGTTGAGATTTCTTCACTTCCTATGCAAATTAGTGCACAGACTGTTTTCTTCTTCCATTGTTCTCTTTTGAGTAGGTGGCATCATTTGGGTAGGGGGTCAATGAGTCGGTGGTCGTGATCTCCCCCTGCCGAAATTACCTTTTACCTACTTCTCCTCTAATCTTTGCAGTTCCAGGTGGTTTTCTGTTTGCTGACCTTGCCTACAGTTCATCACTCTCTTGACAGGAATATCCTGCTTGTCAACAAAGCTACATTGTCTAGTTGTTAGTTCTTAGATAAATCATATCTAGTTACTATTTCTCTATAAATTATGTTGGGCCGTATAGAGGACTTTTAGCAGCAATGGCAGGTTCCCTTGGTTCCTTCGATTACATGTTACATTTCATTTTTCTAGTTAATATCACTTTTGCTACAACAACACTGTCACAGGTCCTGCCAGAAAAACTACTCCAGTTCAGTTCCTCTCCACAGGAACCTGTTCCAGCATGGGCTCTCCGCAGTCTGCAGCTTCCTTCAGGACACATCCACCTGCTCTGGTGTGGGTTCTTCATGGGCTGCAGTGTGAATATCTGCTCCACTGCAGATCTCCATGGGCTGCAGGGGTATAACCTGTGTCACCATGGTCTTCACCACGGGCTGCAGGGGAATCTCTGCTCTGGCACCTGGAGCACCTCCTCCCCCTCCTTCTTTTCTGACCTTGGTGTCTGCAGAGTTGTTTCTCTCACATATTCTCACTTCTCTCTCCCAGCTGCTGTTGTGCAGCATGTTATCACAGAGTTGATACAAATGTCACTGATTGTCTGAGCTTTGGCCAGCAGCAGGTCCCTCTTGGAGCCAGCTGGAACTGTCTCTGTGCGACATGGGGGAAGCTTCTGGCATATCCTCTCAGAAGCCACCCCTGCAGCCCCCTCACTACCAAAACCTTGCCACGTAAACCCAATATGCCATTCAGCCAGTTCCCAGTCCATCTCACTGTCTGTTCATTCAACTCATATTTCATCAGCTTCTCCCCTCATCTACCAGGCCAGTCATTTCATTGTAGAAGTTTATCAAGTTGGTCAAGAATGACTTCCCTTTGGTGAATCCATGCTGACCCAATCACCTACTTGTCCTTTATGTGTTTGGACCTGCTCTGTCAGGGGGGTTGGACTAAATGATGTCCAGAGGTCCCTTCCAACCCCATATCATTCTGTGATTCTGTGGAATGGTTCCCAGGATTAGCTGCTCCATAACTGTCTCAGGACCAGCCTGTAGTTCCCTGAAATTATCTATCAGTTCTGGGTCAAACACAGGTGTGATGTTTAATTGTAAAATGATTAAGAATAAAATAAGGTAATATCAAGCCCAGATATTGTGGTGAAAGAAAAAACCCTAATACATTATTAGAGCTTAGTTTGTTTTCTGTTTGTAAAGCCCTTAGAGTTTGTTTTTCAGCAAGCCAAGACAGTATAAATCTTTCTTTTTAATGAAAACAGAGATTACCAATAAATTATGTAAGTGCATGAATTGGATTTTAAGGTAATACTAACTATTGAGACTCTCAGTAAATATTTGAATATTGTCAGCTCGGCAACTACCAGGAAGCAACAAAATTAGCAGAAAAACTTAGACAGTTTTTTTCTTTGTGTTGTGATTTAGTCAATCCATTTTGACTTCTTTCTTTTTTAATAGTTTCTACTTTTTTCTTACTGATTTGCTTACTTTTGTGTCCTTTTAGTACCAAACAGGAAGTTTGGTATGTACTCCTATTCTTCCTATTTTTATTTATCTTATTAATGACTATTGAATGTTTGCTGTTTTCAAATTTTAGTCAAAATTTCTTAAAATTTTTCTTAAAATTTTCTGAGTGAGAAGTTTCAGTTTAATTACAGTGTGCAGGATTAGACTATGGGAATCAATTAAGTTCTACTGTAAATTATCTTAATGAGAAAAGCACATAATTTTGCATTGGTTTTTGAATTAACTAACTTCATGTTGATATTTCAGTGGTCTAGTTCCGTTGGATTTCCATAGCTTTTCAAAACTTCAGAATGTTTGTTGTTAGCTAAAGACTCTCCAAACTTTTATTGTGCTTACATTTAGCTATATAAAATTAAAGTTCTATTCTTTTTGAGTAAAACTATGCATCTTTTGAAAGCTGTTATATTTATAAAGGGTTGTGGGTTTTTTTAAATGCCTCTTCTCTTAGCAGTTAATTAAAAATAATTGTAAAAATCAGAATTGAAATAGGAAAAAGGGTCAGATAATTTTAGAAAAGCTAAATTCTTCCATTAAGTAGTTGTGTGAATCAGTTGTAGTAGCATATTCCCCTGTTTGTAATTAAAAAGAGTAACCTGGATATAAACAGAGGATTTTGCCAGGAATTCTGGAAGCCTCTCATTGCCTGAACTGCAAAAATGTCACCCTCTCCTGTTCATAAAAGACAGGAAATCTAAAATTGTTAACAACTGTGCTCGACCTTCATTTGAAACACCTGAAAAAGAATCTTTTCTTTTTTTCATTTCTTGTTTGCATTTTGCAAGTTATTTTCTAATGCTGTGGAAACTGTTTGACTCCTATAATGTCACCTGTAATAATTACAGAATTAAGACTTTTCCCCAACATTTTTTGTATAAAGCACATTGGAGCAAGTGATAGGATAATCCTGACTCCTAGCACCAGCAGATTAAGTTGGCTTTTTTTTTAAAGGTCTTTCTAAACCCTAGAAACTCAAAGGACTTACTTTTATGCATTCAAGGCACTTTGTATTCTACTCCAAGAGCTGAAAAGTTTGTGAAATAATACATTTTGTAGAAACTAGTAGAACTATGTGAACATACTGATTTTGATTTGCAAATATTTATAGAAATTTATCTTCTGCCAGGTATTTTTAATGATAAAGTATAATCAGAATAAAGTTTAAAATTCTTACACAATGAGATTTTTGGATTGAAAATAGATCAAGTGATGAGAAGTTTATCCATAAGAGTTCAATGCTACCGTGATACTAGAGATTAAATTTTAGTCATCTTAAAGTTGATTACAGTTGTGCAGTTGATTTCAGCAGGCCTGGGATTTTATCGTGGGCCTTTACAATAACCAAACTTCATATAAAAGTCCTAGAGATTAAGAAGATGACAGCAGTTTTTGTTTCCAAGTATTAACATTCCTAAAGTTATCACACTTTATGTTAATCGGGCCAAGAGGCCTTCACTGGAAAAGTGTACTTCTTGTATATTCCATGTCCTATGTTATTGTATAGTTAAATATATGTCTGGAATGACCAGAATCTTGGATACTTGCTTCTTATGGGAGCTTTCTCATAAACTAAAATCTAAGTAGTTACATAGGGCATTCCTATTTGTTTAATAAGATCAAAATGAGAACACACAGCTGACTCAACTGCTTATTAAGAGGAGTGTTTTCGGAGTGGAATTTCTTGACATTTCTAAAGGTAATACAAAGTTCTGCATTCTGCACCAAGGTTTCTCTAGTTTTCTTCTGGATACAAGGCCATTTCAGAAGGACAAAACTTCCGAGTTCTTATCACGAAGTGCTGGAACAGAATTAATTTTTTCAGTTGTGTTGGAGATAGCAGGCAGAATCTTCAGCCTGTCAGTGTGATGCTCTTAATATCTGACCATCCAAACCAGGATTCCTATTTTTATCTTTGTCCTTTTTATCCTTTATAAAAGCTCTTATGACTTGACTGATGAAGAGTTTAGAATAGAATAGAATAGGTTTAGTTTAGTTGAGTTGGAAGGGACCTACAACGATCATCTAGTCCAACTGCCTGACCATTTCAGGACTGAATAAAAGTTAAAGAGTATTATTAAGGGCATTGTCCAAATGTCTCTTAAACGCTGACAGGCATGGGGCATCGACCACCTCCCTAGGAAGCCTGTTCCAGTGTTTGACCACCCTCTCTGTAAAGAAATGCTTCCTAATATCAAGTCTGAACTTCCCCTGATTCAGCTACTTAGTTTAAGTCTAAGTAGCCTTCTCATACCTTCTGAGCTCATGAGAAGTTTGTTACATTTTAAAATTATTTAAATTCCTTTGTCTCCAAACAGATACATGGCCCTTCTTAAGGTGATTAAACCTTATTTTTGAGCTACTTGATTCCTCTGAAAGCAAGTCCTTTGGAAAAGGAAAGATTGTGTTTCTCTTTATTGTGAATGAGCTTTAGGTCATAGTGGTATAGTTTCTAAACTAAATTCCACAAGAAATAGGTATTTGTGCTGTGATACAAGCTTTATGAATTTTATTGCCAATGTTCTACCTTTCCTTACTACAATTATTCTGATGTTACTTTTTTCTTGTGTGTGAACTAGCAAAACTGTATATTGAGACTGAGAAATCAGGCAGAACAGTGTGATATTGCACTTACAAAAAAGTGAACATAAAGAAAAATTTTGTGTTTGATAATTTTGTAGGTACAAGCCTGTGCAGAAAGTGGATGGAGTTGCAGATGGTTTCACAGGAAGTGGTCAACAGACAGGCACATCTGCTGAACAAACTATAATTGCCCAAAGTCAACATCATCAACAGTTTTTAGGTATGAAAAGATGTGTTATACTGTTGTATAAATAAAATAAACCCCATTATCACCATGAACATCGTCATACAAATACAATAATTATTTTAGTTATGTTGTCCTGTTTAAAGCTCTCACTGATAACAGAACAAAAAGATACTCATAGAAGCTGTATGTTCTGTATTGTAAGACTTCTGCAATATTTAATATGCATCATGCAGATACAAAAGAAAAAATGTGCAAAATCTACTTGCATGGTAGATTTAAAATATATTGCAATGCAATTGCAATGAAGCATTTTATGCAAAAAATACAGTCTTGCCCTAAAAGCTCATTAATTTCCACTGATTTGCCTATTTTTTGAATATGCACATAAATTAGGATTATATTTTTGCACTGCAGTTGTGTTGACCATTGACAAGAAGGTGTATTGAGTTTGTGCTGCAACATTATAAATGGAAAGAGCCAAATAGTTAAAACCAGAAACCCAAGGTTCGTGTTTAAAAATGTGCATTTTGTGCATTCATTGATGTATCTAAGCATATCAATTTCTCATTTGTGGAAGCAAATGGTAATTTAGTAATTTGCTAATGTAAAAAAGCTTATTAAATGTGTTACTTGAATAATTACACACTTAGTTTTGAGTTCATATATTGGGATTTTGAAGCACCACATCCTTTGGCCTAACCTTGCTGTTACTGACATCATTGGGAACCTTAGGCTATAGTTTGTATGTTTTCGAATTTTCCCTTCCACTGTCTCCCTGGTTGACAGTGCATTTTTCCCCCCATACCAGTGTATCTCTTGGAAACATTTATGAGAAATAGTAAAAGCACATGTTGGCTACAGTTGTAAGTCTTGTAAATTTCAAACAAATATATGCTGCTGAGTCTACTAAACCCTACCATGTATGACAATGCAAAAACTATTCAGTTGATCAAAACAAAAACTATTAATTTATATTAATCTCTTATGTACTGACATGAATATTCTGCTTCATCCTGTCCGATTCTGAAAATGTGTCTTAGCTTTTTTTATATACAGGTACAATATGTATGTGAAATCATTTTTATCTGCTATCTGTCAAGAATAATTTAACATCTCCATTTGCTTAAAAAATTAGCTAGCTGGCTTGTTCACAATTTTATTGCAAATTTAAAATATATTGAATATGAAAGACATACCTCTTTGTGCATTATGACCTTCTAGACTTTATTTCTTTACATCATCCTTAAATGTTTTCTAATCAAACTGTAGTTGGCACCATTCACAACAGCTTTCTTCTGTTATGTCGTCACGGAAACAGATGCATCTCGAGTGCTTCCAGAGTTTGGAGAAGTTGAAATATCTTCTCTGCCAGATGGTACTACCCTTGAGGACATAAAAGCACTGCAAAGTCTTTATCGAGAGCACTGTGAGGTAAGAGAAAATCATTCTTTGAAAATTCATGTGTTCTAGTGAGAATCAGTACAACAGGATGACTGACAAAAAACACATTACAGCCAGCCTACTTCTATCTGATGTGCTCCTCAAATATTTCGCTTATTCCATCATAAAGGACATTTGCAAAAAGACTTCTCTGGAATTTCTCTCTTTACAGGGAAAGAAAAGAACATGTAATATAATACCGATACTGGAATGTAATCATGTGTAGGTTTTGAGAATTTTAGATAAATTGAACTTTAGATAATATATATACAGAGTTTTTCTTTTGGTTATAGGAGTTGAAATCACTTTAAATTATTATTTCTAATGTTTACGTTATAAACAAAGTCACTTCTTTCTTCAACTTTTGAAGAAGCAGGTTGTTGAAGAACTTAAGGCCACATTTCATATTGAATAATGTGTTTTCAAATTATTGTTGAAGGTGCTTTAAAACATGTAATGAAGTAAAAACATTCATGAAATAGCAGGTTTCCTTTGTGTTTGTAATAGTGTTAAAAATTCTGTTTAGGTGTATTCACCTGATATATGTGCTTAAGCTCTTTTCTGGAGAATTCCTTGTATTTGCACTTGACCTGATCTGAGTCTCTGTCCACAATAGTAGGGACAGTTGGAAAATTTGTTGCTAAAAAGTTATTTAAAATGATATTATATGCTTATTTATAAAGATACATTTTACTATTTTTTCTGCAAAATGACCGGGGGGAGAGTTATACCCTTGGGAGGAGTTGGGCTGGGCAAGGAGGATGAGGTAGAAGACTATCTGCACTTGTTTTATACTTTTTTAGGCAATAGTGGATGTTGTTGTGAATCTTCAGTTTAGCCTGATAGAAAAATTGTGGCAGACTTTCTGGCGCTATTCTCCCTCTGCTCCAGCTGACGACACGGCTGTTATTGAACTGAGGTCAGTAAATGTCTCTGTTTACCATTCACCATCATAATATAGCAGCAGGAGTCGAATCAAAGAAAGTCTTAGTTTTACATACAGGCTAAGAACCTTTTCTGATATCAGTAGTTTTTCAGGTTAAATTTGTGTTGTCTGCTATTAGACATATAGGCTATTGGTATATGTCAAACTGCAGCCTCAAAATGATTGTATACATCTTCTATTTTTTCCTTTGTTCGGATGTCTAAAGTTAAAGTACCTTTTCACAATATACTGTCCAGTTCGTATAAATTGCAAGGACCATTTTTAACATACCTCTGCATAATTTATGGACTGGAGCAGAACTTTGGAGGCTATTTTTCCCCAGTTTCATATGAAGAAGTTAAAGAGTTTCATTCGGATGTAACAGAGACATTTATAAAGTTTTTCTTAAATAATCAAAGTCCATTGTATTTTTCTTATCTGTATGTGAATGCATTTTCATTTGTTACATTTATTCACACCAGCAATCTGAGTGAAATAGAAAGTCGACTTCCAAAAGGAAAACTGATTACTCTGTGCAAAAATGAGTCTATTCTGAAATGGATGGGTAATTGTGACCATGTGATGTACCAAGCTTTGGTGGAGATTCTCATTCCTGATGTCCTTAGACCTATTCCTAGTAAGTTAAACACAGATAACATCTCATAAGAGTGTGTTGTGTTTTGTTTAATGTGGTGATTTTTTTGTGTCTCACGTGAAACTTTTGGGAATGATTTCAATGGATGTAAACATAGTGTGTGTCATCTTTCCTTAATTCTGTTGAGTAGGAAGGTGTACTGGACTTGATGTAAGCGTTGTATTTAAAGAAAAGGAGAGTGGATATTTCACTGCATTTAAGAAAGTCTCCAGAAGTTTTAAGAATATATTTCCCTATGGAATATGCTTTTGTCACTGCAAATTCCAAGTTTTTATTAATTTTAAGATAACAATTGGTTCCTTTACATATTGGCTCTAGTCAACCTGACAGCTGTGAATGCACTATGGCCCTGAGCCTGAGTCCATTAATATCAGACACTCTTTCTGCTGACTTCAGTAGGCTTTAGTTTAAGTTTTATATATAAAAGGTCTAGTTGTTAAAAAAGTGAAATGTATATGCTTTGTCATTTCATTTTTGGATAATTAAACATTTATGTATTATCAGTGGCTGCTAAAACCTTCTCAGTTCTAATACCTATTAAACCAACATAACACTGTCAAACATTTTGTCTTGTTTATTATTCCAGTCTACTGTACTTTCTGCTCTATTTCCATTATGAAGGACTCATCAGTCAATTCTAGTATTATGGCCAAATGACAATTACCAGGAATAGAGCTTTCTTTTCAAAGTTGATTTTATAGTATCCATCACTGCTCAAGCATACTATTTTTTTAAGGCTCCTTTTGGTAGTAAATTATTTTAAATTGGTTTTCAGGACGGATAAATATCTTCCCAAAACATTTATTGTTTTGTATATTGTGTGAAATATTAAAAAGAAATTATAATTACATATATAAAATATAGAATATAGAATAAAGAATATAATATATAATATTAAAAGAAATTATAAAAGAAATATTAGGAACTAATAGTGAAACACCTGTGAAATGCCTTGAAGGAATTAGGCTGTGTTCCTCTAAAAAGGTGACAAGGTTGATAAACCCACTAAAGTGCTTCTATAGCAATGCCTTCAGTATGGGTAACAAACAGGAAAATATGGGAACTGCTGTACACCTGGAAATCTATGATTTAATCACTGTCACTGAAACTTGGTGCAACGCATCACACAAGTGGAGCGCTGCAATCAATGGCTATGAACTGTTAAGAAAGCATAGGCAACGAAAGAGAGGTGGGGGGGGGTTGTTGTAAAAAACTTGTTTCACTGCACGGACCTGTATTTGAAATGCCCATGCCTGGTTCATTTATCTCCGTGTGAAAATTATGCAAAATTAATTCAAAAGATTTGAATACATTTGCTGAGTATTACATTAGGAAGCAGGCCTGGCTATTGTGATCTCTTAAATTCTCTATACAAGTATGAAAAATATTATGATGGTGCAGGTAGGATGAGGATTAAAAGTGAAATGAGTTCTAGCTATATCGGGTACAAAGCAATGAAAAACTGAACTGCTGTGTTGCTCTAGTTTGCCTGGTTTATTTATACCTTCTATTAAATTTAAAACTGAGTATGTGTTTGACATCACAGTTTAAGCTGAACTGTTTAGGTTTCAACTGACTCTTGCTTTTACGAGTTGAACCTTATATATCGAGAGCCTAAAATTAATTAGCGATGTCAAGAACTAATTAGAGATCTCAAGACTGGTGGCAGCCTGGGCTGCAGTGACCATGCCCTGGTGGAATTCACAATCTTGAGGGATATGGGCCAGGTGAAAAGTAGAGTCAGGACTCTGAATTTTAGGCGAGCAAACTCTCAGTTGTTTAAGGAATTAGTGCATGGGACCCCCTGGGAAGCTGTCCTCAGGGATAAAGGAGCCGAACAGAGCTGGCAGCTCTTCAAGGACATTTTTCTTAGAGCGCAAGAGCTCTCGATTCCCACGTGTAAGAAACCAGGCAAGGAAGGCGGAAACCAGCATGGCCCAGTAAGGACCTCCGGGTCAAACTAAAGTGCAAGAAGGAAATGCACAGGGAATGCACAATGGAACCAGGGACATGTATCCTGGGAAGAATACAGGGACGCTTCCCAGAGGCGTAGGGATGGGATCAGGAAAGCTAAGGCATAGCTGGTACTGAATTTGGCAAGGGATGAGAAGAATAATAAGAAGGGCTTCTACAGGTAGGTTGGCCAGAAAAGGAAGATTAAAGAAAATGCACAACCCCGCTGCAATAAATAGGGGGATAACTTGTGACAACCGACATGATGCTCAACACCGGCAATCTCTCCTCCCACATCTCTCAAGACCCTGAACCTCAAGGCAGGGACTGGGGGAATGAAGCTCTCCATCATAGGAGAAGATCAGGTTCGAGACCACCTGAGGAACCTGAGCATACACAAGTCCATGGGACCCGACGAGATGCAGCCCAGGGTCCTGAGGGAACTGACTGATGTAGTTGCTAAGCCACTCTCCGCGATATTTGAAAAGTCATGGCAGTCAGACTACGTCCCCGGTGACTGGAAAACAGGAAACATCACACCCATTTTTAAAAAGGGTAAAAAGGAGGACCCTGGGGACCAGTCAGCCTCACCTCTGTGCCCGGGAAGATCATGGAGCAGATCCTCCTGGAAGATATGTCGAAACATATGGAAGACCGGGAGGTGATTAGAGACAGCCAACATGGCTTCAGCAAAGGCAAATCACGCCTGACTAATCTAGTGGTGTTCTACAATGGAGTGACTGCATCGGTGGACAAGGGAAGAGCTACGGATGTCATTTACCTGGACTTCTGTAAGGCCTTTGATACGATCCCCCACAACATTCTGGACGCTAAATTGGAGAGATACGGGTTTGATGGAGGGACTGTTAGATGGATAAGGAGCTGGCTGGATGGCCACGTCCAAAGAGTTACAGTCAATGGCTCAATGTCCAAGTGGAAACCAGTGACGAGTGGTGTCCCTCATGGGTCCGTATTGGGACCAGTACTGTTTAATATCTTCATCAACAATGTAGACAGTGGGATTGAGTGCACCCTCAGCAAGTTTGCGGATGACACCAAGCTGAGTGATGCAGTTGATTTGCTAGAGGGAAGGGATGGCATCCAGAGGCTTGAGGAGTGGGCCCGTGCGAACTTCATGAAGTTCAACAAGGCCAAGTGCAAGGTCCTGCACCTGGATCAGGACAACCCCCAGTATTAATACAGACTGAGGACAAATGGATTGAGAGCAGCCCTGAGGAGAAGGGCTTGGGGACACTGGAGGACAAAAAATTGGACGTGAGCCGGCAATGTGTGCTTGCAGCCCAGAAAGCCAATCTCATCCCGGGCTGCATACAAGGAAGCATGGCCAGCAGGTCAATTCTGCCCCTCTGCTCCGCTCTCGTGAAACCCCGCCTGGAGTACTGCATCCAGCTCTGGGGCATCCAGTTCTCTTAGAGCGGATCCAGAGGAGGGACACAAGAATGATCAGAGGGCTGGAACACCTCTCCTACGAGGAAAGGCTGAGAGAGTTGGGGTTGTTCAGCCTGGAGAAGAGAAGGCTCCGGGGAGACCTTATTGCGGCCTTTCGATATATAAAGGGGGCAGAGAGAGACTTTTTACCAGGGCCTGTAGTGACAGGACAAGGGGCAACGGTTTTAAACTGAGAGAGGGTAGATTTAGATTTAGGGCTCAGGAGCATATCTGAAATGCTTGTACACCAATGCACGCAGTATGAGAAACAAACAGGATGGACGGGAAGCGCTGGTGAGGTCCCAGAACTATGATATCATTGGTATTAGTGAGACTTGGTGGAATGAGTCCCACAACTGGAGTGCTGGGATGGAGGGCTGGCTACAGGCTGTTCGGGAGGGATAGGCAGGACAGGCGAGGTGGAGGCGTCGCACTATATGTAAGGGAGAGGTTTGATTGTACAGCCCTTACAGTTAGCGATGATGTGGTGGAGAGCCTCTGGGTGAGGATTAGGGGGATGGAAAACAAAGGAGATGTTGTAGTGGGTGCCTACTACCGATCGCCCAGCCAGGATATAAGCACTGTCAATTAGGAGAAATCTCTGGATCGGCAGCCCTTATGGGAGATTTCCACTTCCCAGGCATCAACTGGGAATATCATACTGCCGTGATGAGCAGGTCTTGGAAATTCTTGAAGTTTGTGGGAGGTAACTTCTCGTCACAAGTACTCAGTGAGCCAACTAGGAAAGATGCCCTCCTAGACTTGTTGTTTGTGAATAGAGAAGGGCTCATGGGAGATGTGATGGTAGGTGGCTGTCTTGGCCACAGGGATCACAAAATGGTTGAGTTTAAAATTGTCAGTGTAATGAGAAAAAAGGTGAGCAGAGTTGCTACGCTGGACTTCAAGAGGGCAAACCTTAAGCTATTCGGGGAGCTACTTAGAAGAGTACCCAGGGAATCTGCTTTTGAGGGCTTAGGAGTCCACAAGTGCTGGTCAGTTTTTAAGAACCACCTTTTAGAAGCACAGGAGCAGGCAATTCCAGCGTGTCATAAGTCAAGCAAGCGGAGCAGAAGGCCGGCTTGGCTGAACAGGGGACTCCTCGTGGAGCTCAAGAGGAAAAAGAAATTGTATGATCTCTGGAAGCAAGGTCAGGCTTCGCAGGAAGAGTACAGAGCTGTGGTTTGTTTATGCAGGAAGAAGACACAAAAGGCCAAAGCTGAACTAGAGTTGAAACTGATCAGTGTTGTGTCAGACAACAAGAAGGGTTTTTTTTAAGTACGTTAATAGCAAAAGGAGTTCTAAGGAAAACATCGGACCGATATTTGTTGAAGATGGTCACCTGACTAGTAGGGATGAAGAAAAAGCGGAGGCATTCAATGCTTTTTTGGCCTCAGTCTTTAATAATACTGATAGACCTTGGGCTGCCCAGTCCCCTGAGTTGGAGGACCATGACTGCAGGAACAGTGACTTTCCATTTGCGGACACTGAAATTGTAAGGGATGGGTTGTATCAGCTGAATGTTCACAAGTCCATGGGGCCTGATGGGATTCATCCCAGAGTACTGAAGGAGCTAGAGGATGTTACGGCCGGACCCCTCTCGATCATCTACCAAAGGTCTTGGGAGTCCGGGGAGGTCCCTGATGACTGGAAGCTAGCCAATGTTATTCCAATCTACAAGAAGGGCATGAGGGAAGACCCAGGGAACTACAGACCTGTTAGCCTAACCTCAGTTCCTGGAAAAATTATGGAGAAGGTTATACTGGGTGCTATTGAAAGAATAATGCAATCCTCAGGCACAGTCAACGTGGGTTCACAAAGGGAAAGTCCTGTCTAACTAATTTGATAGCCTTCTACAATAAGGTCACCCGCCTAGTGGATGAAGGGGAGGTGGTGGATGTAGTCTTTCTGGATTTTAGTAAGGCTTTTGATACTGTCCCTCACAGCATCCTTCTGGACAAGTTGTCCAACTGTGGGATGGGCAGGTTCACGGTGCGCTGGGTGAAGAACTGCCTGAACGGCAGGGCTCAAAGGGTTATAGTGAATGGGGCTACATCTGGCTGGCGACCGGTCACCAGTGGTGTTCCTTGGGGTTCAATTCTAGGGCTCCAGTTCTGTTCAAAATATTCATCAATGATCCGGATGCAGGAGTTGAATGCACCATTAGCAACTTTGCTGACGATACCAAATTGGGAGGTGCTGTTGACTCTCTCGAGGGACAAGAGGCCTTGCAGAGGGATCTAGATAGATAGAGCATTGGGCAATCATCAATGGCATGACATTTAACAAGTCCAAATGCCGGATTCTGCACCTGGGACAGAGTAACGCCGGGCACAAGTATGAATTGGGAGAGGAGTGGCTGGAGAGCAGCCCTGCAGAAAGGGATCTGGGGAGTGCTGGTTGACAGCAGGCTCAATATGAGTCGGTGTCCCGGTTTGAAGTAAAACAGAACCAATTTTCTGTTCTGTAACTTTACATCCTAGCTAGGCCTCCTCTAACTCTCTGAAATTAACGGCATATTGTGGAGAAAACTGCTCGTTCTCAGAATGATAAGACCAATGTTTCTGCTCCATGCCAAGGAATGGTATGCAGAGAGGCCCTTGCTTATACTTATTGCTATAACAACCAAGGTCAGCCAATTTCGTTATTTGCCCCCTTAGAGGGTCGGAAACAGAAAAAACGTAGAGGGGTCACATCAGTGGGGAGGAGTGGACAGGACAGGTGACCCAAACCTGACCAGCAGGGGTATTCCATCCCATCTGCCCCATGCTCAGTATAAAGGCTGAGGGATCAAAGGGTCAGCCCCCTTCCTGCGATGGCCGACGTCCAGAGAGGACTCTGTCTGTTCATCTGCCTTTGATCCCGATCCGTGTGTTCCTGACTCCAGAGCTGGAATCCAGTTCCCATCTGTCACTGAGTCCAGTCTGGGACTTCCCCAGTGCCTGCCGGTGACGTGACTGTCATCCTGGGAGCTTGATACGGTTTTGTATATATTGTATCTATTTCATTATTTTCTTCTTTATTTTTATTTTAATATTAATTCTTCATTAAAGTAGTTTAGTTCATTCTAAACTTCTGAATCTCCTTATCTCTTTCTCCTCCTCTCTCCTCTTTTTGGGGGGGAAGAAGGGGGGGGAAGGGCCATCTGTCGGTCCGGTTTTGGTAAATTCGGCCGAAACCACGACAGTCGGTAGCGTGCCCTGGCAGCCAAGAGGGTGCATTAGGAGCAACCTGATCTAGTGAAAGGTGTCCCTGCCCATGGCAGGGGAGTTGGACCTTTAAAGGTCCCTTCCTACCCAAACCATATGATGATTCTATGACGATGATCCAGAGAGCTCTGGCCCCTCCAACTACTGATGCTAGGACCCTCACTCACTCCCATAGCTGACACCACAGTCTGACTCCAGTAGCTGGGCACCAGATTTCACTCACGTACACAGAGGTCTCACCAGCAGCTGGCACCCGTTCCTTGCAGCACACATATACAGGGGACAGAGAGTGAGATTATGCAGAGCGATTTTAAAAGAAAATATAAGAAAATAGGACAGACTGTAGTGATCAGGCGCAGGGCTGAGACAGACAAGCGTACTGACTGGCCCCGTTCTACCCGTGACTGACCCCCTTTCTGTCTGTCCCCCCCTCTTTGTTCCTCCCTGCTTCCCCTTCCCCCTGCAAGTCCCTTCATCAGTTTGTATAGTTCTATCAAGTCCTACATCCCTCCCAGTTTGGTGCCTGGGATCCCCCCTTGGTTTAACATCTTATCAGCTGCAAAGTTCAGGTTGATCTTCCTGGAACCGCTGCCTGTAGTTTAAATTCCTTCCTAAAACATTTATTGCGTGTTTTGCATGTTGTGCTAAGTATTAAAAAGAAATTTCCTATTTACAATCCAGTATAATCCCTGTAAATACTAAGTTTTATGTCCTTTCTGTGGACCAAACAATAATCACTTTATAAAGTTGCGTTAATATTTTAAGACATAGAGCCTCAGCTATGCTTGTAGCTAGCAAAGCTATTTTTGATACTGTAAATGACGCCTTCTGCCATGGTGACTTCAAGTGTAATCACAGAACCATAGAACAGTTGAGTAGCTGAGGTTGGAAGGGATCTCTGGAGACTGTCTAGTCCAGACCCCCTCCCAACCCTGGCTCAAAGCAGGATCAACCAGAGCAAGTTACTCAGGACATTGTCCAGTCAGGTTTTGAGTATCTCCAAGGTTGGAGACTCCCCAACCTCTCTGGACAACCCGGTCCAGTGTTTGACCACCCTTAGAGTAAAAAAGGTTTTTCTTAAGTTTAAATGGAATTTCCTATGTTTCAATTTGTGCCCATTCCCTCTTGTCCTGTCACTGGGCGCCACTGAGAAGAGTTTGGCTCCATCTTCAATACACCCTCCCATCAGGTATTTAGACACATTGATAAGATCCCTCCTGAACCTTCTCTTTTCCAGGCTAAACAATCCCAGCTCTCTCCTCATCTCCTCCTATGGGAGACGCTCCGATCTCTTCATCACTGCAGTGGCTCTTTGCTGAACTTGCTACAGTATGTCCATGTCTTTCTTGTACCAGGGAGCCCGGAACTGGACACAGGACTCCAGGTGTGGCCTCACCAGTGCTGAGTAGAGAGAAAGGATCACCTCCCTCAACCTCCTGTCAACACTGTTCCTAATGCAGCTCAGGATACCATCGTCCTCCTTTGCTGCAATGGCACGTTACTGGCTCACGTTCAGCTTGTTGTCCACCAGGACCCCCATGTCCTTCTCTGCAAAGCTGCTTTCCAGCCAGTCAGCCCCTAGCCTGTACTGGTGCATCGTGTTGTTCCTCCCCAGGGGCAGGACAGGACTTGGCATTTCCCTTTGTTGGACTGCATGAGGTTCCTGTCTGCCCATTACTCCAGCCTGTCGAGGTCCCTCTGAATGGCACAACAGCCATCTGGTCTATCAACCGCTCCTCCCAATTCTGTATCATCTGCAAACTTGCTGAGGGTGCACTCTGTCACATCGTCCAGGTCATTAATGAGGTTGTTAAACAGTATTGGCCCGAGGATCAACCCCGGGGGACACCACTAGAGGCTGGCCTCCGGCTAGACTTTATGCTTCTGATTACAACCGTCTGGGCCTGGCAGTTCAGCCAGTTTTCAGTTCACCTCACTGTCCACTTATCTAACCTGTACTTTGTCAGCTTGTCTATGAGGATGTTATGGGAGACAGTGTCGAAAGCCTTGCTAAAGTCAAGATCAACAGCATCCGCTGCTCTCCCCTTGTCCACCAAGCTAGTTGACTCATTGTAGAAGGCTTATTCAGGTTGGTCAGGCATAATTTCCCATTCCTAAATCCATGTTGATTCCTACCAAGCACCTTCTTTGGAAACGGCCTCCAGGATTATTTTCTCCATCATCTTCCCAGGAATAGAGGTGAGGCTGACCAGCCTGTAGTTCCCCAGATCCTCCTTCTTGAAGACTGGAGTGTCATTTGCTCTCTTCCAGTCCTCGGGAACCTCCCCTGATCACCATGACCGTTCAAAGATAATTGAGAGTGGCCTCAATACTCATGGGTGCATCCCATCAGGTCCCATGGACTTGTGCATCTCCAATTTGTTTAAATGTTTCCCTAACTGGGTCCTCCTCCATTGAGGAAAATTCTGCCTTGCTGCAGACTTTCCCTCTGGTCTCAGAGGCCTGGGATTCCCGAAGGCAATCCTTACCAGTAAAGATTCAGGTGTAGAAGGCATTCAGTACCTCAGCCTTTCCCGTGTCCTTTGTCATCAGGTTCCCTGCCCCATTCAGCAGCAGGCCCACGTTTTCTCTGGTCTTCATTTTGTTGCTGATGTACCTGTAGAAACCCTTAATGTTGTCCTTCACATCCCTCGCCAGTTTCAACTCCAGGTGGGCTTTGGCTTTCCTAACCCCATCTCTGCACACTTGGATAGTGTCTCTGCATTCCTCCTGGGTCATTTGCCCCCTTTTCCAGCTCCTGTATGCTTCCTTTTCATGTTTGAGTTCAGTCGGGAGCTCCTTGTTTGTCCGTGCAGACCTGTCACCTTTGCTTGATTTCCTGCTCATTGTGATGGACCATTCTTGAGCTTGGATGAGGTGATCCTTGAATATCAAACAGGTCTCCTAGACCCCCTCAGCTCTCCAGGACTGTCTCCCATGGGATTCTTCCAAGCAAGTCCCTGCACAGGCCAAAGTCTGCTCTCCTGAAGTTTGGAGTTGTGATCCTGCCATTTGCCTTGTTCCCTCCTCTCAGGATTCTCAACTCCACCATCTCATGGTCAGTGCAGCCCAGGCTGCCCCCCAACCTTCGCATCGCCAACCAGTTTGTAAGAATTGTAAGAAAAGCTTCCTTGTTTGTAAGAATTGCGTCCAGCAGAGCGTCTCCTCTTCAGCCCTGTTTTGCTGATTACAAGCTTTTCCATAACACCCTGCACCCTTTGCTTGCCAACCCATTCCACCACTCCCTTGCTTGATTGTGGGTCGTCATCTCCCTCCCCTGTCATTTCTAGTTTAAAGTTCTTCTCACCAGGTTGGCCAGCCTGTTGGTAAAGATGGTTTTGTCCCACTTGGTCAGGTGGATGCCATCTCTCTCTAGCAGTCTTCAAGCCTTAAAGAAGGGTCCCCATGGTCATAAAATACATTGTCATCATCAGCCAGGCAAACAACTGTTGACCCACAGGATCCTTCCATTCCTCCTCAAGCCCTTGCTTCTCACTGGAAAGATCAAGGAGAACACTACCTGGGTCCCCATGCCCTTGACCGTTGCCTCCAGATGCACGTAGTCACACTTGATATACTCCAGGTCTCCTCTGGCAGTATCGTCGGTGCCCACGTGAAGATTCGCAAGGGGTCGGACAAACCTTGGCAGTATCTCCACAGCATCCCAGATCCAACCCCCAGCAAGCAGTAAACCTCCCAACACAGCAGGTCAGGTCGGCAGATGCGGGTCCCCATCCCTTACAGCATGGAGTCTCCCACTATTATCACTTCCCACTTCCTTCTGGTGCTGCTGCGTGGCTCAGGCTTAGCTAGCTCGGATGCTTCATTGGACAGAGTTCCCAGACCCTCATCTGCTGCAAGGGTACTGATCCTGTTCTTTAGTTGGATATATGCAGGTGGAGCAGGAGCCTTCTTCCTGTTGCCTTCACCATTTCCTAACCCAATAAGCACAGACCCCCTGATCCTCCTTCAGTACAGCTGAGGGTTCAGGCTGCAGGGTCCTAGCAGCAGCAGTTCTAGCAAAAGACCCAAGCCACTGTGTATTACCAGCAATAGATCCTTTCCCCTGAGAATGGCCTTTTTCTCTCTTCACAAGTGACAGGACGGACAGTAACAAAATTGTTTGGGAGTTCCTATTCCAGGCAGAGAAGTTATGTTCAACATATTTTTCACATTGTATTTCTCAATTTCAGCAATTACAAGCACTGGAAAGACCGCAAAATCTTATTATTTGTGAGATGTGTGTAGGAGAGAGATTTCAGATGAGAACCCAAGCGTTTTGAATGCTTATCTAAAATAAATGTTCTCCTCGTAACTTTTTTTGCTACATCATTTAATGTGTGTTTAGTAACACTTTACAAACTATCAGAATGAATTTAGGCCATTTATTTTGCACCGGATTGTTCTTAAGATTCTCTGGAAGAGGTTTTTGGCAATTTTGCTGATAGCCAGATCAACTTGAAGAATGTTTGGAGCATGTAGGTGCTTAGGCTTTTGGTAATGGCTGGGTATGTTAACCACTATTTACAGGACAGAGGACAACAAAATTTTTTAATTTAATGTATCGTTTTCAGAGCTCATTAGAAATTTGTGTTCACTCTATACATCACTGTCCTCTAATAATACAGTGTTTAGCTAGAAAGAGGGAATATTATTTCTTTAGAATTCCTCTTTCTTCATAGCTAAAGACTTTTTTTTTTTTTTAAATCAGGATGACACCGAGCTGCTTCTTTCCACACTTATTTTTTAAAACAGATCATCCTGTAATACAGTGGGGTGAAAAAGATCTTATGTTAGGTGTTTTACATAGCATTTGTCCAGAAAAAAAAAATATTTTCCTTAAAGAACTAAGTATTTTTGACACATTATTTACAGTATTCCTTATACTTTGACTTTTTTCTTATTCTGCGGGTAATAAATTAACATGAGTGAATGCTTAGTTAATTAGTAAGCGCATACAAAAAATGTTTATGTAGAAGCATAAGTGGGTTAGATGACTGACAGTGCAAAAGAACATTAGTTCTTCGCCTGGAAACCTCAAGAAAGAAAAAGGACCCAAAGAAAAGGACAAAAAAGCCTGTTCCATAGAGCTAATACAGAAATTTTATGAATCCAAATTAAATTTCAGATGAGCATCCACATTTGGGGGCAGTTACATAAACTAGTTATCACTACAAATTTGAAGAAAAGGATGCTGTGAAAAATAAAATATTTATTTCTTTTTAAGCAAATTGGCTAACTTTTCTAGCAGAAGTTCTTAATTACAGAGTTCATCGATTACTCAAGTTGAAAAAGGGCATTTCTCATATTAGGTGACTTCCATTAACCATTGATTCTTACTCTACCAAACATGGTGGTTTGCCCCATAAACAAAATCCAGTCTTTACTTGGACTGTTTCTTCTTCTTATCTTACCTTCTGTTAGTTAATCACATTCTTATATATTGCTTATTGATACGTTGGCAATGGTTCAAGGTACTTTGAGCTTACTCAAGGAAACTGCAGTATTGCAACAATTGCCATCTCCTGCAGGGTTTTGCTCTTTAAAAGCAAAAGCACTTAGGCAAAAATTGAAGGCGGAAAATTCATGATGGAAGTTTTCAGGAGATAGGAAACAATTGTTGCAATTACTGATGTACCTGTAGGAATGCCAAAAAGAATTTTCACTGCTGATCATAAGTTTCTTGAAAGGGTCTTAGGTGAAGTGGTCAGTTCTGTTTGTTAAATCAGAAACTAAACAATTGTTACATAATATAGAATCAAAGAATAATTCAGGATGGAAGGGACCTCAGGAGGTCTCTAGTCCAACCTCCTGCTCAAAGTATGGTCAGTGCTGAATTCAGACCAGTTTGCTCAGGGCTTTACCCAGTTGGGTCTTGAAAATATCTAAGGGCGGAAACTACACAAACCTCGCTGGGCAACCAGTTGCAATGCTTAACTGTCCTCCTGGGTTGCTTGTGCCCTGCTTTGTTGTCCCTCTAGCAGATATTGGGGTTGTTCAAGTCTCTCATGAGAACCAGAGCCTGTGAACATGAGGCTTATTCCAGTTGCCTGAAGAAGACCTGTATTGGCTTTACATGGCAAGGTTTTGGTAGAGGTGGGGGGTGCAGGGATGGCTTCTATGAGAAGACACCAGAAGCTGTCCCCATGTTGGAAAGAGCCAGTTTCAGCCAGCTGCAAGATGGACCCGCCACTGGCCAAAGGCTGAGCCAATCAGAGACATTGGTAGCACCTCTGTGATAACAGATTTCAGAATATAGACAGATAAGAACAGCATCGGGTTCACAGACCCTGGTCCGCATGGGGGACTTCAACCACCCCGATAGCTGTTGGAGGGACAACACAGCAGGGCACAAGAAATCCAGAAAGTTCTTGGAACGTGTCGATGACAACTTTCTTCTCCAAATGGTAGAGGAGCCAACGAGGAAAGGAGCCGTGCTGGACCTCGTCCTTACCAACAAGGAGGGGCTAGTGGGGAACGTCAAGCTCAAGGGTAGCCTTGGCTGCAGTGATCACAAGACGGTAGCATTCAAGATCCTCAGGGCAGCGAGGAGGGTGTGCAGCAAGCTCACTCCCCTGGACTTCAGGAGAGCAGACTTTGGCCTCTTGAGGGACCTGCTTGGCAGGGTAACATGGGAAAAAGCACTGGAGGGGAGAGGGGCCCAAGAAAGCTGGTTAGCATTCAAGGATCACCTCCTCCAAGCTCAGGAGAGGTGCATCCCAGAAAAGAAGAAGTCAGGCAAAAATTCCAGGAGGCCTGCATGGATAAACAAGGAGCTCCTGGATAAGATCAAAAACAAAGAGGAGGCCTACAGAGGGTGGAAGCAAGGACGGGTAGACTGGGTGCAATATAGAGAAACTATCCGAGTGGCCGGGAACCAGATTAGGCAAGCTAAAGCTCAGACAGAGTTAAATCTGGCCAGGGACATCAAGGATAACAAGAAAAACTTCTATAGATATGTCAGGGATAAAGGCAAGACTAGGGAAGATGTGGGCCCTCTCCGGAAGGAAACAGGAGACCTGGTCACCCAGGATATGGAAAAGGCTGAGTCACTGAACGACTTTTTCACCTCGGTCTTCACTGGCAAGGGCTCTAACCACACCACCCAAGTCGCGGAAGGCAGAAACAAGGGCTATGAGAATGAAAAACCGCCCACTGTAAGAGAAGATCAGGTTTGAGACCATCTAAGGAACCTGAAGGTGCATAAGTCCATGGGACCTGATGAAATCCATCCACGGGTCCTGAGGGAGCTGGCGAATGAAATTGCTAAGCCTCTTTCCATTATATTTGAGAAGTCATGGCAGTCCGGTGAAGTTCCCGCTGACTGGAAAAGGGGAAACATAACCCCCATTTTCAAAAAGGGAAAAAAGGAAGACCCGGGGAACTACAGGCCGGTCAGTCTCACCTCTGTGCCCAGCAAGATCATGGAGCAGATCCTCCTGGAATCTCTGCTAAGGCACGTGGAAAGTAAGGAGGTGGTTGGTGACAGCCAACATGGCTTCACCTAGGGCAAGTCATGCTTGACAAATCTGGTGACCTTTTACGAGATTGCCACAGCATTGGTAGACAAAGGCAGAGCAACAGACGTCATCTACCTGGACTTATGCAAAGCGTTTGACACTGTCCCGCACGACATCCTGGTCTCAAAATTGGAAACTCATGGACCACTCGGTGGATAAGGAACTGGCTGGATGGCCGCACTCAAAGGGTTGCGGTCAACGGCTCAGTGTCCAAGTCGAAGCCAGGAACGAGTGGTGTTCCTCAGGGGTCGGTACTGGGACCAGTGCTGTTCAACATCTTTGTCGGTGACATGGACAGTGGGATAAAGTGCACCCTCAGCAAGTTTGCCGATGACACCAAGCTGTGTGGCGTGGTCGACACGCTGGAGGGAAGGTATACCATCCAGAGAGTCCCGGACAGGCTTGAGAGGTGGGCCCGTGCGAACATCATGAAGTTCAACCAGGCCAAGCGCAGGGTCCTGCACCTGGGTCAGGGCAATCCCAAGCACAAATACAGGCTGGGTGGAGAATGGCTGGAGAGCAGCCCTGAGGAGAAGGGCTTCGGGCTGTTGGTGGATGAGCAGCTCAAAATGAGCCAGCAATGGTGCTGGCAGCCCAGAAAGCCAACTGCATCCTGGGCTGCATCAAAAGAAGCATGGCCAGCAGGTCGAGGGAGGTCATTCTGCCCCTCTACTCTGCTCTCATGAGACCCCTCCTGGAGTATTGCGTCCAGCTTTGGAGTCCTCAGCACAGGAAGGACATGGACCTGTTGGAACGGGTCCAGCGGAGGGCCACGAAGATGATGAGAGGGCTGGAGCACCTCCCCTATGAAGACGGGCTGAGAGAGCTGGGGTTGTTCAGCCTGGAGAAGAGAAGCCTCCGGGGAGACCTTATAATGGCCTTCCAGTACCTGAAGAGGGATGACAAGAGGGATGGGAAGGGGCTCTTTATCAGGGGGTGTAGCGGTAGGACGAGGGGCGATGGTTTTAAATTGAAAGAGGGGAGTTTTAGATCAGATATTAGAAAGAAATTCTTTACTGTGAGGGTGGTGAGACGCTGGAACAGGTTGCCCAGAGAACCTGTGGATGCCCCATGCCTGGAAGTGTTCAAGACCAGGCTGGATGGGGCTTTGAGCAACCTGGTCTAGTGGGAGGTGTCCCTGCCCATGGCAGGGGGCTTGGAACTCGATGACCTTTAAGGTCTCTTACAATTCTAACCATTCTATGATTCTAAGAAGGGGGGAAAAACCTGCTGCACAACACCATCTGGGAGAGATGAGTGAGAATATGTGGTGAGAGAAACAACTATGCAGATACCAAGGTCAGTGAAGAAGCTGGCGGGGGGAGGTGCTCCAGGTGCCCGAGCAGAGATTCCCCTGCAGCCCGGGGTGAAGACCATGGTGAAGCACATTGTCACCATGGAGGTGACATGGAGGACCCCACACGAGAGCAGGTGGGTGTGCCCTGAAGGAAGATGCAGCCCATGGAGAGTCCACGCTAGAGCAGGCTTCTGGCAGGAACGGTGGCCCCATGGAGAGGAGCCCATTCTGGAGCAGGTTTTCTGGCAGGACCTGTGACCCAGTGGGGAGACCCCCACTGGAGCAGTCTGTTCTTGTAGGACTGCGCCCCGTGGAAAGGACCCATGCTGGAGCAGTTTGTGAACTGCAGCCCATGGGAAGGACCCACGTTGGAGAAGGTTGTGAAGGAGTGTCTCCCATGGGTGGGATCCCACACTGGAACAGGGGAAGAGCGTGAGAGGAAGGAGAGGCAGAGACAAAGCGTTATGAACTGACCACAACCCCCATTCCCCGTCCCCCTGCACCGCTCAGGGGAAGGAGGTAGAAGAGTCGGGAGTGAAGTTGAGCCTGGGAAAAAGGGAGAGGTGGGGGGAAGGTGGTTTTAGATTTGTTCCTATTCCTCATTATCCTACTCTGTTTAATTGGCAATAAATTAAATTAATCTTCCCCAAGCCGAGTCTGTTTTGCCCATGACAGTAATTGCTGAATGATCTCCCTGTCCTTATCTCGACCCACGAGCTTTTCATCACATTTTTCTCCCCCGTTCTGTTAAGAAGGGGGAGCAATAAAGCAGCTTGGTGGGCACCTGGTGGTCAGCCAAGGTCAACGCTCCTCAAGACTTCATCTACTTCTTCCTGATCAGGCAGTCTGTATCAGATGATACCCACAACATCACCCACAATGGCATGTCATCTAACCCAGACCCTTGAGCTCTCAACTGGCTTATCATCCATTCCTAGGCAAAGCTCCATGCATTCCAGCTCCTCTTTCGTACAGAGCACCTTCTTGGCTTGTTTTTCCTAAAGATTCCGTATCTATCCATTGCAGCACTCCAGTTGTATGAGCCATCCCACAATATCTCTGTGATCCCTGAGATCGTAGCCCTGCAAATGCTCACAGATGTGTAATTTTTACCCATGTTGCATGCTATAAGTGTGCAGGCACTTCAGAGAGGCACCCGGTTGTACCAATTTCCCCAAAAGGGCATGAAAGCTTTCCCATAATGCTGATCTCTTGACATTTCCTTAGTTATGTGCATATGCTCGAGCGGTCCACTTTCAACCTGGTTTTGTTTATTATGAAGTCCCTCCTGTTTACTCCACATCCTTTGCTTGCCCATCCAGTCTGTGACTTCCTCACTTGACTGTTAGTCATCCCTTACCCATCATTCCTAGTGTAAAGCTCTCCTTACCAGGTTGGCCAGCCTGTTGGCAAAGCTGTTTGTGCCCCGCTTGGTCATGTGGATCCTGTCTCTGCCTAGCAGTCCTCCATCCTCAAAGAGGATCCCATGGTCATACTGGCACAGTCTAGTTGGAGGCCAGTAAATAGCGGCATACCCCAGGCATCAATACTGGGTCCAATACTGTTCAGCATCATCATTAGTGATCTAGAAGATGGGGCAGAGCATACCCTCAGCAAGTTGGCTGATGACACAAAACTGGGAAGAGTGGCTGATACATCACAGGGTTGGTGCTGCCATCCAGAGGGACCTCGATAAGATGGAGAAATTGGCTGACAGGAACCTCAAGTACTTCAACAACGAGGAGTGCCAAGTCCTGCCCCTTATCACAAAGAGGGCTAAAGGTATCCTGGGCTGCATTAGGCAAAATATTGCCAGTAGGTCGGCGATCCTTCCCCTTTATTCAGCATCAGTCGAGTACTGTGTACCTGGAGTCCTGTGTTGAGTTCTGGGTTCCCCAGTACAATAGAGACATGAACATACTGGAGAGAATCCAATGAATGACCATGAATTGGCACTGCTTAACTGTCCTCAAGGTGAAAAAAAGTTCTCCTATCAGGTCAGGACCTCTCTTGTTTCAATTTATATCCAGTGTCTTATCACCCTTCTGCCATGCATCATTGCGAAGAATCTTACTCCATCTTCTTGATACCTTGTAGGTATTGAAAGGCTTCTATTAGGTCCCCCCCAATCTTTCTCTTTTCCAGGCTGAACAAACCTAGTTCCCTCAGCCTCTCTTCATAAGGTATGTGCTCCAGCCCCCTGAACCACATCAGTGGCCCTCTGCTGAACTTGCTCCAGTTTATCAACATTCTTCTTTTATTGGGAGGGATCCAAACCTAGACTGGATAAGTTTCTGAGCCAATGAATGCAGCAGATCTCACTGTGGAATATTTAAATATCGAGTATGCAAAAGCTTTCAAGAGAAGCACTTTGCCATCTTTTTCATTTTATTTTTATTCTTTAATGTTTAGGTGCCTTGACCCAAGCCATTCGCAATTTTGCAAAAAGCCTCGAAGGTTGGCTTTCCAGTGCCATGAACAATATTCCACAGAGAATGATACAAACCAAGGTAAACAATGTTGACTGCAGTTTCAGTCACGTTATGCAATTGTATACTAGATGTCATTTAAGATGTAAAAGTAGCAGCATTTTAACTTTTATGCTAAATGTCATATTTAGGTTGAACTTCAAACATGAAACATGGGATTGGAAATAACTTTGGTTTTCCAAAAAAAATTAATAGGAAAAAATGTATTTGTACCATTATATGTGAATTGCAATATCTGAGGACTCATAAATAAATGCAGCAATTTTCATTTAAAATAGATTAAACAGAAGACCTGCTAATAATAAAATGTGTTAAGATAAATGGATTTCTTCATAGGTTGCCGCTGTAAGTGCCTTTGCCCAGACTTTGAGAAGATACACATCTCTCAATCACCTGGCTCAGGCAGCTCGGGCTGTGCTTCAGAACACTACTCAGATCAACCAGATGCTCAGTGATCTCAACCGTGTTGATTTTGCCAATGTACAGGTACCTGTGACTCTAAAAAACAGATTTTAAAAAAATTAATTTCCCCCCAAAGTTTTTATTTTTATTGTTAGTTCTTATTATTCCATTGAGAAAACAAAGTGGGAACATTTTGCTGATTTTTATATATGCTGTGATTCAGTTCAAACTTTCCAGGTTACACTTTGGCCATAAGGAAAATAAAACCTCATAACCATTATCTATTTCCATTTTCTCTGAAGGCTTCTTATCTTTTAGACCATGCATTCTGCCAATTTTTATTTAATGCAGATGAAAGTGTAGAGTACACGTGTTCTTAGAATGAGCAGCATGAACAATGCCTAAAGATGAAATCTTGGATAGTAGCATAGCTTCTGATCTTCCATAAAAAATATTGATCATACAGCACTATTTCTAGTACTGATTGTATCATTACATTTATTTTTATTTCAAAGACAATATCAGTAGTATACTTTCTTTAATTGTGTTTACATTTCCTACCTTTCCTAAGTAACTGGTTAGAACTAGTTTCCAGTTAGCTGTAAAACATCAGTTTATTATTTTTCATTAGGTTTAGAAAAAGGCTTCCGTTTTACCTCTTTCTTCTCCTTAGAAGAAACAATATCTTCTTCTCCAGTTGCTCAACTATCTGACATGGTCCAGATTACTGGTAGTCATACATTTTTCTTTCATGAACAAACATTTTAACATGTTTTATCTTAACAGAAGTTCAGAAGTTCACTAGCAACAGTTAAATTCTTTTTGATTGTTGCAAAAATCTTTGAATAAATAAAATTTAACACAGATATGGTTATATTGCATAATGATGTGTGAACTACCTAAGATTTAGTATGTGACCAAATATATGGTATATTAAATATACTTGTGGTAAGATATAGGGTCTATGAAAGTTGAGATGTTAACTTGGCATGTGATGGCTAGAGTTTAAGAATATGGCCCGTATTAAATTGATATTGGTTTTCTCTAAGTTCCATTTAACAGAAGTGTCATATTGGTCTTATTTAGACTTCATGTAATATAGTCATATTCTATGATAATACTGTGAATTGCTCATTATTGTATATGGACTGTGTCCAATTTTATGCTATTTATATTACTTATTAAGCAATGTGTAATATATATTGCAGACTATGGATAAACACAACAATCCTTTTTTGCCTATAAAACAAAGCTCTCTTTAAGCAAGGTGATTAAAAAAATATAACAGAAATTGTATTTGGTCTTAACTCTTTCAAAGCAATAGGAACCACGGTACTTTGGTTTCTTCATTCCTCTTTATTTCTTACTCTTTCTACTTCCATTTGACTGCCCTTTTCACTCTTTGTTCCTGTAGTTCCAAGCCTAACAATTCCTGAAATTTTTACTAGAAAAATTACAAATGAGGGAAGATGAAAATTCTTTCATGAAAATTAACATAGAACATTGCAATATATTTGTGGTTTTTCCATTGTATTTGGGGGGGGCTTTATTTGATGCCAATTTTTATACTTTGGGTTCATTTCTCAATTTTGTTGGATGAAAATGAGCGAGACATGAAAATAAAAATACTCACTAGTTTGCCTAATAAGTGTATTTAATCATTTTCCTTTAACTGTTCAGTCTTTAAGACTAATTTACATTTTGTATTTTGCTTTCATGTTTGCCATGTGTTGGAACAGGAACAGGCTTCCTGGGTGTGTCAGTGTGATGACAATATGGTTCAAAGAGTAGAAACAGATTTCAAGATGGCTCTTCAGCAGCAGAGCACTCTGGAGCAGTGGGCTGCCTGGCTTGATAATGTTATGATGCAAGCACTGAAACCATATGAAGGAAGATCCAGCTTTCCTAAAGCAGCACGGCAATTTCTTTTAAAATGGTCTTTCTACAGGTAGTTTTTAAATAGTCTTCTAAATTATTTTAGCTATTTTATTATTTGCTGAACTGTATGCTGTAATAACATTGCCAAAATTAATATCAGACAATAGTTCCCAAGAAATGAAGAGCACCTCCCTGAAAGATTAGTATTGTTAACATTAAACATCGGGCTATGTGCAACTCTGCAGTGGATGAAACGATCCTTGTATATTATTTTAAAGGCCTTGTGCAAGTGTATTGAAGTTAGAATTTTATACTGACTTGGAAACATACTATGAAACATTTTGGATTGAACAGCTATACAATTTTAAAGCCAATGTTCTTAATACTATTTATTAAAATACCATGGGTTCTATTTTTATTATGTAGGGAAAACAAAATATTTTTTAACGTGTAAAAAGAACTTCAAGAAAAATATTCCATGTCATCTGCTACTGTATCAGTTATCCTAGTAAAGCTAGGGGTTTTTTTTCAAAATGGTACACTGTAGCATCTACTTTCTGAGGCTATTATATGGATGTTTTCATCCACAATCTGCATTTTTCTATTATAAGGTATACACAAACTTATTTAAATTTTACAAGTTTAAAAATCATTCCAATTAAAACCTTTGAATTAGGAATGTGAGAACAACAGATACAATATTTTGAAGGACTACTTTGTTTAAATTAAATGATATAATTTTATTATTTAAAATTTTAACAAAGAACTTCCTTCCACTAAGGTCAGTTTTTACATATGCTCACATATTGGTAATTGTGCATATAGCAAGACAAAATCCTTCCTGTCTTTTTGAAAATTGTGTAATGTGGTCTCCAACCATGCTTTCAGAAAAAGGGGAGAGACAAATAATTGTCTTTCCCAGACATTTTTTCTGAGGACACCGTAAATCAGCTGTTTGTGGATAGCATTACTTAAAAAACATTATTCCTGAAGTGCATATTCCATATGAATAAATTGTTAAAGAACTGTGATATTTATTTCATAATTTTTTTTTCCCCATATTTAAATAGCTCAATGGTGATTCGAGATTTAACCTTACGCAGTGCTGCTAGCTTTGGCTCTTTTCATCTGATCCGCTTGCTTTATGATGAGTACATGTTTTACTTAGTAGAACATCGTGTTGCTCAGGCAACAGGAGAGACACCTATCGCAGTTATGGGAGAGGTAAGATAATATGCAAGACAATGGATTGGTGAATTTAGTGATCAATTTGGATACGCATCTACAATTTTTTTTTAACGTTTACATAGAGCTATGGGATATTTTGTAATGTAACTATTGCAGATTGAGTTGCAAATACATTGGCATCTTCAAATTTGGGTTATATACCTTAATCCATGTTTCCTTAGCTGATTGTTTTTCAGAGTACTAAAAATACAATGACTTCTAACTTTGAGCTTGCTCAAAAAAAAAAAAAAAAAAAAAAAAAGGCAGATCAACCTACTAGGTAGAAACCTACTTTTTGAGTTCTGGAAAACTAAATAGTTTATATGAAAATAATAAAGGAACAGAATAATAGGAAATTTGCTTTCAGGGATCTGCTTACACATACTTAAAATTTCAACACATATTTACACAAATGAGTAGTCCCAATGACTTCAGAAGGGTAGCTCGCATGCAGAAGTTTGATTTGCTTCAGTGGTACTGTTCACACATATTGGTGGGAGGGCACTGCAGGGTGGGGGCTGCAGGGGTGACCTCTGTGAGAAGAGGTAAGGGACTTCCCTGTACCAGACACAGCCAGTTCTAGCTAGCTTGGAAACAGACCCATCAGAGGCCAAAGCTGAGCCAAACAGCAAAGTTTTGGTTGCCTCTGTGAAAACATAGAATCATAGAATTGTCTAGGTTGGAAGGGACCTTTAAGATCACCTAGTCCAACCATCAACCTAACACTGACAAAACCCATCACTAAACCATGTCGCTAAGCTCTATGTCAACCCATCTTTTGAATACCTCCAGGGATGGTGTCTCAACCACTTCCCTGGGCAGCCCATTCCAATGCTTAATAACCCTTTCAGTGTAAACATTTTTCCTAACATCCAGCCTGAACCTCCCCTGGTGCAACTTGAGGCCATTTCCTCTTGCCCTATCGCCTGTGACTTGGGGGAAGAGACCAACCCCCACCTCGCTACACCCTCCTTTCAGGTAGTTGTAGAGAGCGATAAGGTCCCCCCTCAGCCTCCTTTTCTCTAGGCTAAACAATCCCAGCTCCCTCAGCCTTTCCTCATAAGACTTATTCTCCAGACACCTCACCAGCTTTGTTGCCCTTCTCTGGATCCACTCCAGCACCTCAATGTCTTTTTTGTGGTAAGGGGCCCAAAACTGGACACAGTACTCGAGGTGGGGCCTCACCAGTGCCGAGTACAGGGGGACGATCACCTCCTGAGTCCTACTCACCACACTGTTCCTGATACAGGCCAGGATGCTGCTGGCCTTCTTGGCCACCTGGGCACACTGCTGGCTCATGTTCAGCTGACAGTCGACCAACACCCCCAGGTCCTTTTCTGCCAGGCAGCTCTCCAGCCATTCTTCCCCAAGCCTGCAGCGCTGCATGGGGTTGTTGTGACCCAAGTGCAGAAACCAGCACTTGGACTTATTGAACCTCATCCCATCGGACTCGGCCCATCGATCCAGCCTGTCCAGATCCCTCTGCAAAGCCTTTCTACCCTCCAGCAGGTCGACACTGCCACCCAACTTGGTGTCATCTGCAAACTTACTGAGGGTGCACTCGATCCCCTCATCCAGATCATTGATGAAGATGTTAAAGAGAACTGGCCCCAGTACCGAGCCCTGGGGGACACCACTCATGACCGGCCGCCAACTGGATTTAACTCCATTCACCACCACTCTCTGGGCCCGGCCCTCCAGCCAGTTTTTAACCCAGTGGAGAGTAAGTACTCCCATCCAAGCCATGGGCAGCCAGTTTCTCCAGGAGGATAATGTGGGAGACTGTATCAAAGGCCTTATTAAAGTCCAGGTAAACAACATCCACAGCCTTTCCCTCATCCACCAAGCAGGTCACTTTGTCATAGAAGATCAGGTTTGTCAAGCAGGACCTGCCCCTCATGAACCCATGCTGGCTGGGCCTGATCACCTGGGTGCCCTTCATGCTCTGCATAATGGCACTCAGGATGATCTGTTCCACGACCTTCCCAGGCACCGAGGCCAGACTGAGAGGACTGTAGCTCCTCGGATCATCCTTCCGACCCTTCTTGTGGATGGGTGTCACATTTGCTAGACGCCAGTCAGCTGGGACCTCCCCAGTTTGCCAGGACTGCTGGTAAATGATGGAAAGCGGCTCAGTGAGCACTTCTGCCAGCTCCCTCAGTACCCTCGGGTGGATCCCATCTGGCCCCATAGACTTGTTTATATCCAGGTGTTGGAGCAGGTCCCTCACCACCTCCCTTTGGATTAAAAGGGCTTCATTCTGCTCCCGCCCCTATCCGCTAGCTCAGGGGTCTGGGTGCTCAGGGAACTACCAACTCTACTACTAAAGACGGAGGCAAAGAAGGCATTAAGTACCTCAGCCTTCTCCTCATCCTTTGTCACTATGTTACCTCCCGCATCCAATAGAGGATGTTTAAGAAAGGGCAGAAAACACTGGGCAGGCACAGGAGGAAGGAATAAAATAGAGTGAGAAACAACAGAGGGAACACCAAGGTCAGAGCAGTAGGAGATGCTCCATGGTGGAGCAGATATTCCCTGCAGCCTGTGGAGAACCTCCATAGCAGAGGGATATTCCGAAAGGAACTTCAGGCTGTGGAAAACCCACACCAGACCAGAGAAAAAGTGTGAGAAGGAAGGAGTGGCAGAGAAAAACCACTGTATACTGACCACAAGCTCCCCTGCACCACCCATTGCCTCACTGAAGGGATTGAGTGTCACTTGTGAGAATAACACAGGGGGAAGAGAGGTACTCGGAGTGAAGTTGAGCCTGAGAAAGGGGAAAGAAAGATGTTTTCCTTAAGCGTTTAAATGTTTTGTTCTTTTTTGCTTTTGCTTCCCACTACTCAAATCAGTAATTAATTTATTGCCAATTAAAATAAATATTTAAGTTAAATTCCCCAAGTCAAGTCTGTTTTGCCCATGACAGTAATTGGTAAATGATCTCCCTGTCTTTACCTTCATACATG
Organism: Numenius arquata; assembly: GCF_964106895.1. NCBI lineage: Eukaryota > Metazoa > Chordata > Aves > Charadriiformes > Scolopacidae > Numenius > Numenius arquata. Next base: position 14,211,517 of record NC_133615.1, read on the forward strand.
AGCTTTCTCATTTCAGTTCTTCCCATTTTCTCCCTCAACCCTCTGGATGGGGGGTGGGAAAGGCTAGATGAGTGCTTGGCTGTTAACTAGGGCCAACCAACAACAACATGCACGGAATCAAAGTAGCACAGAAGTACTTGCAGCATTGGGAAATGGCATATTTTCATGCCTATATTTCAATTGATTTTGTTTTAAATAAACAGAGAACCACTGTGTCTTATGAGTCCATGGTATTTGCAAACTGAAACTTACCTCAGACCTCTTCTTTTCAGTAGTTCACCTAAGTGTTAATTTTGTGTAAGTTGCTTAAGAACTCATATTATTTTAGGAGTTGTCATCAAGGAACTGTACTTTTAAAGTGCTAGAAAATGGATAGATGTGGACATACGATAGATGGTTCACCAGACTGAAGCTTAATGTTTTTATACTTGACAATCATTATATCATGTTTTATCTTACTGATAAGTTGTAATTAACCTTGCATGACTTGATATATCATTCTTCCCTCAGGATATATTAAATAGTATCATTAAATATTATAAAAATATGTACTTTTTCATAGAGATGGGGAGTCTTAGCTTAATTTTTAGTTTGATTGATACAACATGATTTAGAAAAAATAGATGAGTGTTTCTGTTTAGATATTTGATTAAACTCTTCCATTACATTTATAGCAAAGTATTGCAAAAGCGTATTATTGCTACGTCCTTGTTTCCTTGACAGACATTGTAAATGATAAATGTAATGCGTTTTGTATACCGTGGGACTTCCTATAATGTTTTGGTAAACTTAGATGAAATATTTTCTCTCTAAGATCATCTTAAGTCTTTTAGAGGTGAGAGGGGAACAGGGAAGATGATGTAAATATTCATTAAATGCATGGCTTCTTGCGTTTCTCTGCATTTACTGACTGCAGTTGAAATAAAATGGGAAAGACTAAGGCTAGCTTGACAAACGCTTGAAGCCAGTATGAACTGGCTTTGCAGCTGAGAAAGACCACTCCGTCTCCTCCTCTCACATCCCCTTAGCTTTGGACACTGATGCTGGCACAACCACATGACTGCCTGAGTACTTAACTGGATCAGAGAATTCATCCTGTGCAAAATAACCCCATTAAAATTGTGGGGTTTTCTCTTGAGTCAGTTCTGTCGTGTGGTTCTTTTCATGGCTATGTGAACACTTAAGGTGAAAGGAAGGGTATGTGGAGGTGAGAAAGGAGCATGTGTGAGAGAACCTGGAAGGACAGGGTTGCTGCTGCTTATGCCGGTTTAGTGTTCACTTAAGTCTTATCTTCCTGTATTTCTGAAAAGGACTGAATCAGGTATGGTTAGAAATATATTTATCTAAATATTGTACTACTTTCATTTGAGATTCACTCACCAAATTATGCTCTGCTGCTCCTCATTTAAGAGAGGGGTAGATGAAAGAGGAAGGAAGGTTGCATTTTTACTTGCGAGCAACTTTTCACTTTGTTTTTTTGTACAAGTAAAGTCATTAGCAGAATACGCTGCAATAACCATAAACCCTATTTTCAGTGGTGCCAATTATTTACTTTACATATAGTTTTGCTACATTATAACTGCCTTTAGTGACACATCTTCTCAGGGGAACTTTGAAAAGTGCTTTTAGTTAAAATATTGCAGTTTTAAAATGGACACCAGTCATATTTTCCAGCATTCTACATCAGAAATCTCACTCAAAGCAACAAAGACCTTGACATGTCACCATAAAAACAAGCAAAAAATATGCTTAAATTCATACTCAATTTTTTTTAATTGCTGAGGATTTTTTATTTTAAATGTTAATTTTCTTAATATGAACACAAATATGATGGAATGGAAAACGAACTGGTATACTATGGATGTGGCTGCAGTCACATGCATGTACTTTCATACTAGCCACAAGCCATTGGAGCACAGTACTGGCTTTATCATAGATAATCTAAGGTTATGTTTGTGCAGGACTGTGTCCACACTTTTTATTGTTTGTTTTACAGTTTGGTGATTTAAATGCTATATCCCCTGGAAATATGGATAAAGGTAAGCAGTCAAATCTCTCAAATGTTTAATTTTATATAGAACTAATGTGTTTCTTTTTCAGAGAAAAAAAAAAGTAAAATGGAATCTAAAGTTACAAATAATTTAAATTATGATGTATATTACTATTATATGGGTACAATATGTTATACACAATATATAGTAAATAATAATTACTAGAATACTCCAGGTTCTTAATAGGAAAATGTTTTAAAAAGTGTTTATTATTTACTCAAAAAATTCTCAAAATTTCACCTGGAATTTAGCTGTATATCCTGGTGAGAGTTGAAGGGGATGGACAGTTGGAAAAAGGAAGATATGATGAGTATGTACATATATGTACATTTTTAGTGAATGATGGGTTTGATAAGTGAAGATGGAGAAATTCACTCCAAGCCAAATAACTTGTTAATTGTTACTGAGGATGTAGTAAGAAGTGAGTTTATGTTCTCTTTGTAGATTGAAGGCTTAGTTTTTTTTCTCCATTCTTACACTGGTTGTACGATTCAGAGCAAGTCAACCTCTCTTCAGTTCAGTTCCCTTATCAGTAAGATGAGATAATATTAGAGAAAGTTCAATACCCTATTTATCTGTAGTATTTATTGACTTCTTCCAATAAAATGTTGAGCTTCCACTTTCTACTTTGTCAGGTTGCTACACTTCCCTGTGTTTTCATATTTCATGTTATTTGCGAAATAAAATGACCTCGTATTTAGATTTTTTTCCTCTTTGTGCTATTTTTTCCTTTTTTTTTGTGTGTGTGTGTGTGCGCGCGCGCGCACGCGCGCAGATGAGGGCAGTGAAGTTGAAAGTGAAATAGAAGAAGAGCTGGATGAAAATGGAGAGCCACAAGCCAAGAGGGAGAAAACGGAACTAAACCATGCATTTCAAGTGGGCTGCATGCAGCAGCCAATGCTTGAGAGTGGAGTAGAGCAGAGCCTCCTGAACCCACTTCATAATGAGCACATTGTTACAAATACTCAGACTATCAGACAATGCAGTGCTACTGGAAATACATATACTGCAGTCTAATATTGAAGCGCTCCCCCAACTACATTAGCCCTGTTGATGCTGGACTTAACATGTGTGTATAGGGAGAATAGGTCTGAAAGTTGATGTATCAAATTTTAGCTATGTTGAACATTACCTTTTACTGAAGTCGTGAAATGAAATAGGTGTATGCGTTTTGCCTGATGTTTAAAAAAAATTTGTAAGCAAAGTCATTTTACATTGGTTACTCAATATTATGAGTTTTCCTAGTTTCAAGTGTCAAGGAAGATTTTTGCTAAGATTTTAATGTTAATGTTTTGTCCTCTCAAAATAACTTTTTTTTTTATAGTTTAAAAATGTTTTAATGTTAATTATTTGTCATAATGATTTCATATACATAGGTTTTTAATTAGATGCACTTCTGTGAAATATTAAAAGAAGTTCTTTGACTTATACTGGAGGCATACTCATTTGACAGCAGATGCATCAAATTTGTTATAAAAGGTGCTTTTCATTGAACAGAACTAGAAGACACTATTTTGATGAAATTGTGAGCATTCAGGGGGTATTTTTATCATAACGTTGGAGGGTTGGGAAGATCTACCATTTTCTTTCTGTAAGGAAGAAGTGAATTTGCTACGTTTACAAATGCAGAATGAGTGATAGAATTGTAAACAATGTGGTTATGTGTACACTGTCATCATACCTAATTCTCTGATCACCATGTAAACAATACAAGGTTCCTTTAAAATCAACAGCTCCAGATTTTATTTGCATGCCAATTCCTCTGGCTTTGGAGACTACTGATTCTGTATTTGAGACCACTGCACAGATGCTTTTGGTTGTTGAGTGGTACTGTAGTTGATAGAAAGCAAACCAGAAAAGAAGTGACTTGGCCTACTTATGCCTAATTGGACATACAGGAAAACATTCCTTTTGGATGACTTTCTTCTATTCCAGGTCTTTTCCTACTATTAGTTCAATCTGCTGCTTTCATAAATTATAATTTATAGAACATAAGGAATGTAGCAACCTGCATCATTTTCTTTTCAAAATATATTTCCCGATTATTAAAGCGAATTTAAATTTTTACAAAAATTTAATAAGATAGCATAACTGGCACACCTCACATACTTATTCCCAATTACATTGAATTTGAATAGGTGGCTAGATGGACCATTGCCATTTAAGAATGTACATCAGGGATCATTGTACCTCGGCTATTACATGGTGCCTTAAACAGAACTGAAGCTAAGATTTAGTATTTTTTGTTAATCTAACTCTTAAAATTTATTCAACAAGGTGTGCCTGTCACTTTCAAATTTCCTAAGTATTAAGGGCAGGTTACATAGTCTTCAAAGAAATAAAAAGGGGGGTTTATTACTAAGTGATTTTAATATCCCTCTTAAAATTGATAATAAAATTATTTTTTCCTGTTTCTAGCTGAATTTCACTTTATTACAAATAAAATTTGCTTGGGAACTTGAAAAGCAAAACTAGCTTTAATACCAACTTCAAATGCTGTTAACAAAGTAAACCCTAGTCATAAGCATGGTTATATATTTTTAAACCCTTGTCAGATTTTAATTTTAAAAAGTCAAACTAAATAAGTGAGCAGGTACATAATGCAGCACATATTTTCAATTTGTATATGTGGTAGGGCATCAGCCTGATGCTATATTTTAATGATTACATCTTATAGTGATAGTTTATACAGTCCATATTAATTGACATTAAACATTTCTGATTTTTTTTGATTATTTTAAACATTTTCATTTTTTTTTGAAGCAGAACATGTATTTGCTAAGCTAAAATAGTGAAAATACATAAATAAAAGCAAAAAAGTGAAGGAGAGAATAAGAAAAAAAAAAAATCAATTGCATAGAAAGGACTGTATAAGAAATTTAGTGTCTCGTCTTATCTAGTGTGACCATTGATTTTTTTTTTTAAACATCATATATACCAAATGGGTGAACAGCATGTGACACGAACAGTGTATTTTTTAGCAAGAAATTTGTTAAATATGCTCCAAGAACAGTTACAGATTAACTAAGATGTCCTGCTTAACAGAATTTGGAGACCAACCCATCCTGCTCCATTCTAAGTAGGCACAATTCCTACTGATGTCAGTAGATGTTTTTTGTCTCAGCAAAAAGTATAAATGAGGTTTATGTTAATTTATCTCAAAATTCACCTGTGCACTGAATCCTCATAGATTTTGTTCTCCCAAATATCACTTCATCCTGGTTTTTTCCCCTTAGAAATCCACACACCTCACCAAAAAAAAAAAACAAAACACCAAAACTCTAAAAACTAACCTATGATAAATATTTACTCCCTTTTATTTTGCATTATAAGATTTTTTACAAGTAAAATAAAATGAAATATTCAGCATTTTTCATTTTTAACTTAGGGTGTTCTATGCTGTACTGATGGTCTCTATTGCCTGGTTTCAAATTTTGTGTTGACAAACCTTGGATGTTTGCTTATCGTTGTCCTTTATCGGTAGAATGTTAGATTTGTTGTTGCTGAGAGAAAAGTATGGTTGTAACATGTAAATCTAGATTGCCAAGAAGAGGTGGGACCTAAATATCTTTTGATTGATATTTTGAACAGTTAGTCACTGTTCATGTAGCACAAAAAGAAAACAAAATATACGCATACAAAGATAGAATGTATATCCTGGATTCTAATAGTAGTTATCAAACCAAATGGGAACTATCCCCGATTCAGATAACTGAATGGAGTTTGTATTTCTATGCTTATCAACTGATTATTCTCTCAATTCTAAGTAACGTTTTCCCCACTTCAACAAATATTTAAAAGAATTAAGTTGCTGTAAGCTGCTGTGTATACTTACAGGTTTGAGTTTTTTTTGTGCTTTGCTTTTAAATTTACTGCAATTTTGATCAAATGTACACATATGAAACAATTTACACATTTTTGATATTTGTTAATAGATAGATATTGTTAATAATTTAAGAACAGAAATACGAATACCTCAGTCCAAATTGTGTAGTGTGCAGCATGTGGCTGAATTGCCACTCTGAAGCCTGCTTAACTCTAAAGAGCTGTAGCAATTACCCACTGGCTAGACATTATAAGATAAGGGCTCATATGATTTATGGATTTTACCTGGTCTTGATGCAAAATTCAAAAAATATTTTAGAAACACTTACCCTATTAGCACAAATAACTTAGCAAACACTGTGGCAGAATGGGTATTGTTGAATTACTTTTTCAAAACAGGGCCCAATTTTCACAAGTTTTATGTTTAGGAAAACTTGTTAGTACATTTTCATGTGTCTCATTTCTCATTGTAAATCAGTTGGAAAAAAAAAAAAAACCAAACACCCTCTTTTCAGTTATCTATTTCTGTTTTTTATTATTGTACTGTAGCATGCTTTGTGCACCTTTTTATTTTACTATTCCATTTAAGAAGTTGGAGAATATTCTTTAAAATGTTTATTACAAAATGATGATGTACAGCATTTCTGCCTTTAGTTCACAAACATGTAAAATAACGTGCTGATGTACTGTCACTGGGGAACGTATAGATCTATAAAACATTTAAACTGAAGCATTTTTAAATGTCTGAAACATTACTTCTGTTCAAAATATTTTCCACGGGGGAAAGACCTGACCTGATATATTTGTGGTTCTCACCAAATATTAGCTTTGTTTAGAAAAACATTTGTATTAGAGCTACATTACAATCTAACTTAATTTATAGAATGGTTTTGCAAAATAAAATAACCTTTTATAGTCATGAAAAAAGTGGTGAAAAATTAACTTTTTTAATAATGTAAGTATTTTTGGTACTTCATGTGACAGTGATTTCAGAATTTAAAACATTCATTTGAGATCAGTATAAAATTCTGAAAATTGCATCCTTGTCTCTGTAGAACAGGAAAATTATCATGTCTGTGGTTTAAAAAAAGGTCAGTGAAAGGTATTCTACTATCTTTGCTACTTCGGTGATAAAAAGAAAAAAAAACAGGAATAGAAGCATAAATACAAGTTCTGGCCTTAGAAAATTAATTTAACATAATGCCTTGCATTAACCCTTTAAGCATTGTAAGGATACACTTTTTAGGTAATTTAATTAGGCCACCAAAAATATTCTATGTATTTAAGTAACTGTCTTGTAGAAGTTTTTTTTTTTAATTTTTGAAATGAAATACTTACATACTAGACGGAAATGATTTTGTTAGAGAAGACTCAATAGATTTCGGCTAAACTATTCACGGCCATCAACATGTGCTGTCTGGTGCAAAACTAATTCTGCTATTTTGTTTTCATAACTGCATAAATATCTGGAGAAATCAAATATTTGACTCCACAACAGAAATTGTTTACTTTAAGATTCCTTTAAGAGATGTAGGTATAGAAAAAAATATTTGTACTATTTTGAAAATATCTTTAAGGTAATATAAAAATACACTAATACTGCAAATGAAAAACTTAAAAAATAAACCCCAAACTAGTCTATTAACAAAATGAATTTTACAGAACCTTTGGTACATTTGCAATCAAATTTTCTGCAGTTTGTCTAATAAATAGACAAAAAGGACACTGTTGCTTTCATATTACTTTTAACATTCACTCACTGCGATGTGAGCTAATGGAAAAACAGAGGTACTAGATTCAGCTTCCTGTACAGGAAGGCAGTTTAGATGACTTATTGAATGTCAGAATTTAGAAAGAGGAAAAAAAAAAAAACAAAACCCAAACACCTAGAAAATACATCTGCTTTCTGCTGTGTTGAAAAAGTCCTTTGTTTTCATAAGTAGTACTTACCAGAACAAGGGAAGAAGTTCACAAGTAGAGAGCTGTTAAAATCATAGGTAAAGCTACCACCTTACTAGGCTTTTCTACTGGTTCCTTGAAGTAACAATCAGTAGCACCAGGTGCAGATGTATTTATTCAAATCTGAGTAAAAAAAAAAAAAAGTCTCATTACATTGATTAGTAGAATTACATCAATAGTATAGTGCAAGTTATAAAGATTTTTAGTCAGTTAATGCAAATTCACACATAATTAAAATGCAATACTCAAAGGGTTTTAATTTAACAATATTTTATTCATAATTTATTGTAAACGCTACTTAGTTTGCATGGCTTGAACATTGCTGCTAGTGATTTTATATGCCAGCAGACCTGAGTTTAATTTACTCATTTTATAAATAGTAAAAGCCACTTACAAAGTGACTGACTAGTTTTTCTTTGAGGAAAATATGCCTTAGTTTGATCATTTAAACTCTCATGGTTTATTCTGATTTTTTTCTTTTAAAAAAAGAAACCCAGCAATTAAAATGTTGGGATTGGAAGCCCTGAGTAATTAAACATTTGGTAAAAATTGTTCTTGTAAATTGATCATTAAGGCTGAAATTAATTGTAGAGAAGAAAGTCCATACCAAGACTATGAACATCAAAATGACTCTCACATATCCGAATTGGGGAAATCCTCTTACGTTCTTAAGTTCTTCCTTGAGTGTGGTGCAAGAATTTTCAACACTGGTTGAACTTTACTCTAAAATAATAAATATTTTAAAAGAATTAAAACTGTGGAGAGACAACCTCACCTTGATTAGTGTTTACCAGGGACCTAATCCAGTATCTTTTGACTCGTTTATAACAACAAGAGGATTTTTTTCTTTTGGTTTGTTTTTTTTTTTACACAAAGAATACTAAAAGGTTCCCAAATACATTGTTAAAATGATTTGTTAAAATCAATGTTAAAATGTTTTGTATTTAAACATTACATATCGTATTAAAGTAATCCAATAAAGCAATTTAAATTGTCAGAAAAATATTATTTTGTACCAAAGCAAGTTTCTCATCTTCACTGGAAATTTGGATTTACAGTAATCACCAATGAGGCTATTGAATAAACTTTGAGTGCCTTTCAAACACTTGGGAAATTTTGCCTCAGGTGGTAAACTGTAATTAGGTTAATTCTAGAACTTGCCAATCAGTAATTCTGTCATCACTCAGGGCTTTCTTACCTTACCTAGGAAACTTGGTTCCATTTATTTTCTACTGTATTTTTTTAAAGTGCCATCATTTAAATTTCACTTAGTAAGTGGCAGATTACAATATTCAGTCCCACAGGCACAGAAATGTAATAACACTAGGAGAAATTGAACTTTTGTTTTCCTATTTACTGCATACATTATGTAAATTAAGAAAGCAATGTTTTTGTAGACTGTACATGTGACATAATGTAATGTTGTTTTGCAGTTTTTGAATTAGTTCAACACACTTTTTAATTATTTAAGGAAAACATCTTTACAGAATAATTTGATAGGGTTTTTTGTATAATGTATTTGATTTTGTAAATATGTATTTCCTGATGTGATTTTTTTTTTGTGAGAAATGCTAAATCTTTTAGTATCTCATGTCCTCTCAAAATTGGAAGGAGCTAAATAATAGTTTGTGGGCAATTTGTATTGTGTACTGTACAATAACTAGTAAACTTTTATAATTATAAAAATATATATTAACTTTTAGTGTGTTGTTTAAAAATAATGACTGGAACATACTAAAGACAGTAGGATTTTTCTGAATATTTCAGACATGAACTCAGGCTAGTTTTCTTGTGTTTTTCAAAATAAAATTGTGTATTGTCTTCTGAAATAAATAAATTTGTTTTCCTGTTACAAACATTTGACATTTGAATTTTTTTGAGTTTTATATAATTAATTATTTTAGATTGTAAAACTATTGATTTTAAAAGAAAAATTATTTCAACTTATGCCTTTTAAATAAGACATTTAATATTTATGTAGCAGTATTAGGAGTAAAAAGCTAACACTGAGTGTTTCTTAGACTACAAAAGAGAATTTAGCTAGCTAAAATAGGATTGTTAGGAGCAAGAAGACTTTGGTATCTGGACTTCATTGCTGTTAATGTATGACCACCAAAGCCTACTACTGCAAGTTTTGCTTTAGTAAAATCGTGAAAATATTTGCAGCGTTAACTTATTTCAGCATACTTAATATGAAAACAAAGAATAAAGTCTCTATTGTATCAAGCCATGTTTCTCATGGATCTCTAATGTCTGTTCCAAACAGCGTGTTTTGCATCTAAAAATGCAGAATTCTATTTTAATTGGGGAAGACCCACCAAGTAACAGAATGCTAGAACATTAAAGTGAGCTTGGAATACCTCAAGCTCATATAAAGCTTAGAAAAAAGATAGGAAAGCTGCCTCATAGACCTTGAATTTATTTTGTTTGGGAAGTTCAGTTTACGAGCATTATAATCCACAGTTGCCTATCTCATATGGTTTATTTCAACTAAGGTCCAAAAGCTTAGTACAAATACAATACTGGCTCCTGCAGTGAATCCTATCAGACAAGAGTATAAATCTTTATACACTGATGACAAGCCAGATTTATAGAATCATAGAATTGTCTAGGTTGGAAGGGACCCTTAAGATCATCGAGTCCAAGCATTAACCTAACACTGACAAAACCACCACTAAATCATGTTGCTAAGCAGCATGTCTACCTGTCTTTTAAATACCTCCAGGGACGGTGATTCAACCGCTTCCCTGGGCAGCCTGTTCCAATGCTTGATATAACCCTTTTGGTGTAGAAATTTTTCCTAATATCCAATCTAAACCTCCCCTGGCGCAATTTGAGGCTGTTTCCTCTCATCCTGTTGCTTGTTACTTGGGAGAAGAGACCAACCCCCAACCTCCTTGCAGGTAGTTGTAGAGAGTGATAAGGTCTCCCCTCAGCCTCCTTTTCTCCAGGCTAAACAACCCCGGTTCCCTCAGTCGCTCCTCATAAGACTTATCCTCCAGACCCCTCACCAGCTTTGTTGCCCTTCTTTGGACACACATTTATGTTTACAAAATCCTCCTAATGGGTTTGAAGACTGAGACTTCCTGTCCTAGCTGGTGCTTTGGTTGAGACTGAGTGGGTTTAGTTCCAGCATACGTCTGATAGAGAAAGAGCTGTAAAAGACATAATCTTTCATCCTGACTGCCAGTATTTGGTCATATTATTAGATTCTTTTTCAGCGACACTGTTACCATAAAGAATGTTCAGGATTCACCCTCTGTTGTTGTTAATATTAATTAAAATAGCTTAATCATTTAAATAATAATTGGAAGTTTAGTTCAACCTCCCCACAGTGCTGTAATATAGATCCCATAGCACACAATATGGCAGAAATGGTGGAAATTCAGGGGAAATGCAAGGTATTGTAAGACAGCAGAATACAATGGGTTACACGTCAAACTACCATTTTTATTACTTCTGCAAGGTGATTTTTCTGCACAATGTTGATATTATCAAGTAAGTTACATTCTATATTGAGTTATTTTAAATGTATTTAATTTGCCTCACCTCAGGCAATCACTTCTAATGTGTAAAAAGTCATATAGCCCACAATAATCTAAATTGTGCCAAAAGCCATCACAAATATAAAACCAAGTATTATTCCACAAAGGATCAAAGGCAGTCAAACCTTTATCCATTTCTGGCACTGTTAATGGCATGCCAAATAGAGTTGTTTTGTTGACTTGATGCTGTTATTCCTGATCTTATTCCAGATTTCACTAAATACTGTTGTATGTATTCTTCCCCAGTAACTGGATTAGCCTAACAGTATTAAAAAAGAAAACAAAAAAAATATCTTGATTACAACGTGGTGCTATTGACAGTTTATTCTGAACAATTTTATGAACAGAACTGTTTTCCCAAGGAAATACTATGCACCCAAAATCATCTGGAGCTGTCTTCACTATTAAAGTTTAGTGCATAGTCAGACAAACTTTCAGAGATCTAGCTGGAGTGGTGTTAAAAAAGATGTTGTCCCAAGCTGTTCTCTCTTTCCAGCTGGAAGCTGCTGTTCCCCACAGTGGGTGGGATATGAGTACAGATGATGTGAGTATAACTAGCATATTTCTGAGACAAAACCAACCACCTTTGCTCAAACTAGCTGAAAGTAGTTTGTACTAATATCTTTTTTCCATAGCTTAGGAAGTCCTTAAAGCTTCCTAAGCTGTTGTAGTAGCTTAGTTAGAGGAACAAGAAAACAAGTGGATGATGATGGACATTTATTGAATTATAGAATGATATAGGTTGGAAGGGACGTCTGGGGTCCAACCTACCCCACTCCTCAAGCATGGCCTCTGTCTGTGTTTGACATCCTCATGGGGAAAAAAATTCCTAATATCTAAGTGGAATTTCCCATGTTTCAGCTTGTGCCCATTGCCTCTTGTCCTTCCTTCTCTTCTGAAGACTAAACAATCCCAGTTCTCAGCTTTTCCTTTTATGTCATATGCTCCAGCCCCCTGACCATCTTGGTAGCCCTCTGCTGGGCTCACTCCAGTATGTCAATGTCTTTGTTGTACTGGGGAGCCCAAAAGTGGACACAGGACTCCAGTTGTAGTCTCATCAGTGCTGAATAAAGGGGCAGGGGGGGGCAGGAAATTACTTCTCTTAACCTTCTGGCTACATTACTGCTAATACAACCCAGGATGCAGTTGGCCTTGACCACAAAGGCACACTGCTGGCTCATATGCTACTTGTCCACCAGAACTCCAGGTCCTTTTCTTCAAAGCGGTTCTCTAGCCAGTCAGCCCCCAGCCTGTACTGGTGTATGGAGTTGTTCCATCCTAGATCTGGGAAATTTCCCTTTGTCGAACTCAATGAGGTTCCTGTCAGCCCATTTCTCCAGCCTGTCGAGGTTCCTCTGAGTAGCAACCCTGCCCTCCAGTGTATCAACTGCTCCCTCTAATTTAGTATCATCCAGAAACGTTCAGAGTATGCACTTCATTCCATCATCCAAGTCATTAATAAAGATGTTAACCAGTATCAGCCTCAGTATCAATCCTTGAGAGGCCACTGGTAATCAGTTGTGGTGTATGAAGAAATCACGGACTCGCAGATCGTGCAGAAAGCAAATCCACTTTATTGCTACACAGAGAAACATATACGCTAAGACACAAACCCACTCTCCTAGTAATGCCCAATCATGGACTTACAAAAATATTTTTTACCTTCTACTGATCTTATCACAGTAACAGGTACTCTGCTACCAAGACAAGTTTTGGTTCCCAGACTGTGTTCTGGTTTTTGTCAGGATGAGCTTCAGGATGTGAAACTTGTGTTTCTCATTCCTCCCCTGATCTCAAGGTCGCTACTGGCACACACTGTTGCTCCAGATGCACGTAAATCTTAGTTGTGTGAGTGAACTTTAACTGAACCCACAATCAGTCAATGGTTGGACTGTACCACTGATTGTGACGAAATGGGAAAAAGGACTTCACTGAGAGGTTCAAATTAACAATTTATTTGGACTTCACTCACAGGTCCAATATGTCACTATTGCAGGTTCTATGTGTACAATGGCAATTACACTATTGCAATTTAAAAGCAATTCATGGAATACACTATTGCAACCTACAAGTGATCCCGAAAAGTAACAACACAAACCACAAGCGCAATAGATATTAATACCTTAAAAGAGTGCACCAATCACGATCTTAATAGCATGCCATATACCATACATATGTTTCTTAATCACTTACCCTCTCTCTCAGGTAAGGTCGCTCAATCCCTGGGAAGTTACCCTGTACAGCATCCTGGACAAGGGGGGGACGAATCTCCTAAAGGCCAGCTGTATCACTGGAAGAGTCCCCATTTTTCTCCCCAAACCTTATGGTTTATATTTCCTGATTCGGTGGGGGTGCAGGATTATGCCTGAGTGGATTACGCTATCTGGGATATTTACCTCTGGTGGTGTGATGGCTCCTAAGTTTCTGTTGCCAATTTTGTGATGTCTAGCACTCAAAGTCACGGGAATAGTGGTGGGATGGGACTCAGGGCATTTTGTTTGCTAAGGGAGTTTGTTAAAGCCCTATTCAGTTTCGGTTCTTATTGTGATGCAATCTTGAGACAACCCCGGGCTGAGCTGTTTTCAAAGCTCCCCCCAAGTTCTCTCTGCATAGACAAGGCAAGGTGGAGATGAAGCTGAGTCGGATGACAACTCCCTGCATCTCACCTATTGTGCTCTGAAACTGGTTTGGCTGGGTGCTCCCATACACTGATCATAACAGTGAGCATGATGGTCCAGCCAAATTTCCACCCACCTTGTTGTCCACTTATCCAGTCCATATTTCACAGATTTGGCTATAATAATACTATGAAATAGCATGTCAAAGGCCTTGTTGAAGTCGAGGTGAACAACATCTAAAGCTCTCCCCTAGTGCTGAGTCAGTCATCTCATCATAGAAGGCAATCAGGTTGGTTGGGCACAATTTAACCTTGGTATCTCCATGCTGGCTGTTCCCAGTCACCTTCTTATCCTTTCTGTGCTCGGGCATGGCTTCCAGGAGAGTTTGTTTCATAACTTTCCAAAGGATTGAGATGAGACTGACCAGCCTGTAGGTCCCTGGATCCTTCCCCTTGCCCTTCTTGAAGATGAATGTAACATTTGCATTTTTCCAGTCATCAGGAAACTTCTTTGACCACCATCACCTTTTAATGTTGATAGAGCACGGCCTTAAAATGGCATCGGCCAGCTCCTTCAGCCTCTTTTGCATCCTGTCTGGTCCCATAGATTTGTATATGTCCAACTGGCAGTCCTCTAACTGTATTTTTCTCTACTGTGGGTAATGCTTCACTCCCACAGGCTTCTAGGAGACTTAGGGGACTGAGAGGTCTTAGGGCAGTACTTACTGGGGAAAACTGAATGTCCTGGGTCTGGCGGGGATAGGGTTAATTCTCCCCAGGACCTAGCAGGGACACAGGTATTCCATCCCATGTGAGCCCTGCCCAGGGGGTAGCAGGAGCTAGCCGGGGAAGGGGAGGGACAGGAAGTCGGGGGGGGGGGAAGAGGAAGTCATCCCCCAGGGGAGCAGAGTGGTGTGGTGTGGGGGGAGCATCCCGGGTGCAGTCAGCAAGTGGTAGTATCGTACTCATGGTTGTATATTCCTCCATCAGTGTTATTATTGTTGTTGTTTCTTGCTCCCCTTGCTGTTCTGTTAAATTGCCTTTGTCTCAACCCACGAGTTTTTGCCTTTTTCTTCCGATTCTCCCCTCCCAGCAGTGGGGGCCCAATCTGAGCGAGCGGCTGCCACATGGTCCTTTGTTGCTGTCTGAGGCTAAACCACGACAGTCCTTTTGGCGCCCAACGTGGGGCACTCGGAGGGCTGAGATAAAAACAGACCTGACCAGAGCGTGCTAAAAGGAATTTGTTATCTGTATTTATTGTATTATTTACTGGGGACAATGTTGCTTCGTTTGTTTTCATGGCTGTGTTATGTAAACTCTTACATGCTCTATGTACTCCCCGTGATGATGTTTATCACTTCTGGGAGAGGGCTCAGGATTATAATTTTGCTGTCCTGTGTGATATCAACTTATGATATGATAGCATCACTGTTCAGATGGTTATGTTGGGGCATTTATTCGGCACTGTTTTCCTGCCCATATCTCGGGGAATTTATTAATAAACACACTGAGTCTATGGGGAAGCAGGGGGGGATACTTTCCCCAGCTCTTTTACCTCCCTTTCCTCTTTCGTGCTGGGTATGCCAGTTTTTGAGAATTTTAAACACTCTTGGGACATGCAGACCAGCTTGGTCCTATTACTAGGTCTCCTGAATGTATTCCAGTTTTTGTTTAGGGTTAAGCAACTATTTAAGACTACCACCCCGAGATCTGCCCCAAGGCTGGACAGTCATGGATGGCATGGCATGTGGGAGAACATGGGCAGGTATCTAGAGAGTTTTTTACCTCCAATGGTCTGGGATTTCACCACCGAACAATTACAGGACCCTGATAAAGTAATAGAATATTTGAAAGGAAAATGCTGTGGCTATTCCAGAGAGGCACAACTCACTGCATTGTGCTGGGCCCTGGCCAGTATCTACCAAGCATTGCTCAATGTTGCACAGCATCCTCAGGAGGAAGAGATGGAAACCAGGCTGACAGACACTGCGGCTACTCCAGCCCCTGCTGCAGGCACGGTGGCTGCTCCAGCCCCTGCAGCAGGCGCTGTGGCTACTCCCACCCCTGCAGCAGGTACTGCGGCTACTCCAACCCCAGTGGCAGGCACTGCAACTGAACCAGAAAACCAACCTGTGCCCATATCAGTTGCCCCTATCCAGAAGAAGAAATACACCAAGAAATCAGTTCGCTCAGTGAAGGATGACGATGATCCAGGGTCATCACGAGAACAAGAGGAAGAGGCAGAACCAGAGATAATCACTCCATCCCTGTCCCTGAGCAAGCTGCGGGACATGCGAAAAGATTTCAGCTGACTTCCAGGCGACCACATTGTCACCTGGCTGCTCCGGTGCTGGGATAACAGAGCCGGTAGCTTGGAATTAGAGGGTAGGGAAGCCAGGCAGCTGGGATCTCTGTCTAGAGAGGGGGGCATTGATAAGGCAATTGGGAAAAGGACACAAGCCCTCAGCCTCCGGAGGCGACTCCTGTCAGGCATGAGGGAAAGGTATCCCTTCAGTGAAGATGTTGTATGTCATCCAAGCAAGTGGACCACCATGGAAAGAGGTATCCAGTACCTGAGAGAATTAGCCATGCGGGAGATGATTTATTATGACCTGGACAATGCACAGTTACCCACAGATCCTGATGAGATCCAATGCATAAGGTCCATGTGGTGGAAGTTTGTACGGAGCGCACCATCATCATATGCCAACTCATTTGCAGTGAGGAATGGAAAGGCAAAGAGGGACCAACGGTGGATGAGGTGGCTGCCCGACTTCGGCAATATGAAGAAAAACTCTCTTCTCCCCTCGTCTCAGCTGTGGAGAAACTGTCCCGGAAGGTCCAGCAACTTGAAGAGAATATGTCCTCCCCACCTGTACGAGCCAATATCTCAGCTGTTAGGAACAGACGTTTTTCCACTCAAGATAGAGAATACAGGGAGTACACCCCACGAAGCACCCTGTGGTTCTGCCTGCGTGACCACGGAGCGGACATGAGGAAGTGGGATGGACAACCTACTTCAATCCTACGGGCACGGGTACAGGAATTGCAAGGAAGAACAACCACAAAAGCGGATCTCCCCAGGAAAAGTGCTGCCCCAGTTTCCAACGTGCAGTTCCCCAGACAGAATAGAAGGCCTGAGCCTACTTCTGATTCCCTTGAAGGAACTTCCAGATCATTTCTGCAAGAGGCGAGTAACGGATACTATGACCAGTATTAGAGGGACCCTGCCTCCAGCCAGGTGGGGGAAAGGGACAACCAGGTTTATTGGACAGTGTGGATTCGATGGCCTGGCACATCAGAGCCACAGGAGTATAGAGCTTTAGTGGACACAGGTGCACAGTGTACCCTAATACCATCAAGCTACAGGGGGACAGAACCCATTTGTATTTCTGGAGTGACAGGGGGATCCCAAGAGTTGACTGTACTGGAAGCTGAAGTGAGCCTAACTGGGAATGAGTGGCAAAAGCATCCCATTGTGACTGGTCCAGACGCTCCATGCATCCTTGGTATAGATTATCTCAGGAGAGGGTATTTTAAGGACCCAAAAGGGTACCGGTGGGCTTTTGGCATAGCTGCCTTGGAGGCGGAGGAAGTTAAACAGTTGTCTACCTTGCCTGGTCTCTCAGAGGATTCTTCTGTTGTGGGGTTGTTGAGGGTCAAAGAACAACAGGTGCCAATCGCTACCACAACAGTTCATCGGCGGCAGTATTGAACTAACCGAGATTCTCTGATCCCCATCCATAAGCTGATTCGTCAACTAGAGATTCTAGGAGTGATCAGCAAGACTTGCTCGCCCTTTAACAGTCCCATATGGCCGGTGCGGAAATCTAATGGAGAGTGGAGGCTAATTGTGGACTATCGTGGCCTTAATGAAGTCACGCCACCGCTGAGTGCTGCTGTGCCGGACATGTTAGAACTTCAATACGAACTGGAGTCCAAGGCAGCCAAGTGGTATGCCACAATTGATATCGCTAATGCATTTTTCTCAATCCCTCTGGCAGCAGAGTGCAGATCACAGTTCGCTTTCACTTGGAGAGGTGTCCAGTACACCTGGAACCGACTGCCCCAGGGGTGGAAACATAGCCCCACCATTTGCCATGGACTGATCCAGACTGCACTGGAACAGGGTGAAGCTCCGGAACATCTGCAGTACATTGACGACATCATCGTATGGAGCAACACAGCAGAAGAAGTTTTTGAGAAGGGGAATAAAATAATTCAAATCCTTCTGAAAGCTGGTTTTGCCATAAGACGAAGTAAGGTCAAGGGACCTGCACAGGAGATCCAGTTTTTAGGAGTAAAATGGCAAGATGGATGCCGTCAGATCCCAATGGACGTGATCAATAAAATCGCAGCTATGTCTCCACCAACTAGTAAAAAGGAAGCACAAGCTTTCCTGGGCATTGTGGGTTTTTGGAGGATGCATATCCCAGATCACAGTCTGATTGTGAGCCCTCTGTATCAAGTAACCCGGAAGAAGAACGATTTTAAATGGGGTCCTGAGAAGCGACAAGCTTTTGAACAAATTAAACAGGAAATAGTCCATGCAGTAGCTCTGGGGCCAGTCCGGGCAGGACAAGATGTTAAAAACGTGCTCTACACCGCAGCTGGGGAGAACGGCCCTACTTGGAGCCTCTGGCAGAAAGCGCCAGGGGAGACACGCGGTCGACCCCTAGGGTTTTGGAGTCGGGCATACAGAGGATCCAAAGCCCGCGATACTCCAGCAGAAAAGGAGATACTGGCAGCATATGAAGGGGTTCGAGCTGCTTCGGAAGTGGTTGGTACAGAAGCACAGCTCCTCTTGGCACCTCGGCTGCCGGTGCTGGGTTGGATGTTCAAAGAAAGGGTCCCTGCTACACATCATGCAACGGATTGTACGTGGGGTAAGTTGATCACGCAGCGAACTCGAATGGGAAACCCCAGTCGCCCAGGAATTCTAGAGGTGATTATGGACTGGCCAGAAGGCAAGGATTTTGGAATGTCACCAGAGGAGGAGGTGATGTGTGCAGAAGAGGCTCCACCATATAATGAATGAACTACCAGAAAATGAGAAGAGATATGCCCTGTTCACTGATGGGTCCTGCCGGATTGTGGGAAAGCATAGAAAGTGGAAGGCTGCCGTGTGGGGTCCTACAAGACGAGTTGCAGAAGCCACTGAAGGACAAGGTGAATCAAGCCAGTTTGCAGAGGTGAAAGCAATTCAGCTGGCTTTAGACATTGTCGAGCGGGAAAAATGGCCAGTACTTTATCTCTACACCGATTCATGGATGGTGGCAAATGCCTTGTGGGGGTGGCTACAGCAGCGGAAGCAGAGGCAAACCCATCTGGGCTGCTGAATTGTGGCAAGATATTGCTGCCCGGGTAGAGAATCTGGTTGTGAAAGTACGTCATGTAGATGCCCATGTACCCAAGAGCCGGGCCACTGAGGAACATCGGAACAACCAGCAAGTGGATCAGGCTGCTAAGATTGAAGTGGCCGAGGTGGATCTGGACTGGCAACATAAGGGTGAATTATTCATAGCTCGATGGGCCCATGACTCCTCAGGCCATCAAGGAAGAGACGCTACATATAGATGGGCTCGTGACAGAGGGGTGGATTTGACCATGGACACTATTGCTCAGGTCATCCACAAATGTGAGACATGCACTGCAATCAAGCAAGCTAAGCGATTAAAGCCTCTTTGGTATGGAGGACGATGGCTGAAATACAAATATGGGGAGGCCTGGCAGATCGATTATATTACACTCCCACAAACCCGTCAAGGCAAGCGCCATGTGCTCACAATGGTGGAAGCAACCACTGGATGGCTGGAAACATACCCTGTGCCCCATGCCACCGCCTGGAACACCATCCTGGGCCTTGAAAAACAAGTCCTGTGGCGACACGGCACCCCAGAGAGAATTGAGTCGGACAACGGGACTCCTTTCCGAAACAGCCTCATTGACACCTGGGCCAAAGAGCATGGTATTGAATGGGTCTATCACATCCCTTATCACGCACCAGCCTCTGGGAAGATAGAACGGTACAATGGACTGCTAAAAACTGCACTGAGAGCAATGGGTGATGGAACTTTAAAAAATTGGGATACACATTTAGCAAAGGCTACCTGGGTAGTTAACACCAGGGGATCTACCAACCGAGCTGGCCCTGCCCTATCAAAACCTCCACGTACTGTGGAGGGAGACAAAGTCCCCATAGTGCACATGAAGAATATGTTAGGGAAGACAGTCTGGGTTAGTCCTGCCTCAGGCAAAGGCAAACCCATCCGTGGGATTGCCTTTGCTCAAGGACCTGGGTGCACTTGGTGAGTGATGCGGAAGGATGGGGAAGTTCGATGTGTACCACACGGGGACCTGATTTTGGGCGAGAATAGCCAGTGAATGAAACTGTATGATGTTAATTGCTAAATGACCCTGCCACTGTACATCTCATTTCTGTAACTGCTATTGGTTGTACTACAGTAAGAATCACCCAAACTGATGACAAATGGACTCTGATGAAAAACCAAGTAAAGTGCAGCAGCGAAGGGATCAGAACTGACCTCAGCAGCTGGCGTCCAGCAACTTCATTGAGATCGACATCTTCAACCCATGGACCATGGACATGAGCCGCACCGGATACATCAGCCACAAGCCCCAAGAATACAGCACGCAACAGTCCAGCTCCACACACACCATCTTGCATGCCCTGAGAGACTGTTCTAACAGATGGAGCTCGAAGTCATGGATTAAATGAACTCAACGGACATTTTAGAGTGATGGTCCACAGACTAAGGACATTATACCTGTATAGAGATATACATATGTATATATATACATGTCAGGGGAAACTGATAGTATTTAATTGGAAACTGTAAGATCTGGGCATGGCATGAAATGGTATGGAATAAGGGGTGGATGATGTCCTGGGTCTGGCGGGGATAGGGTTAATTCTCCCCAGGACCTAGCAGGGACACAGATATTTCATCCCATGTGAGCCATGCCCAGGGGGTAGCAGGAGCTAGCCGGGGAAGGGGAGGGACAGGAAGTCGGGGGGGGGGGAAGAGGAAGTCATCCCCCGGGGGAGCAGAGCGGTGTGGGGGGGGCATCCCGGGTGCAGTCGGCAAGTGGTAGTATCGTACTCATGGTTGTATATTCCTCTGTCGGTGTTATTATTGTTGTTGTTTCTTGCTCCCCTTGCTGTTCTGTTAAATTGCCTTTGTCTCAACCCGCGAGTTTTTGCCTTTTTCTTCCGATTCTCCCCTCCCGGCCGTGGGGGCCCAATCTGAGCAAGTGGCTGCCACATGGTCCTTTGTTGCCGTCTGAGGCTAAACCACAACACTGAAGTAAAAAAAAGGCAATGAATACCTCAGTCTTTTCCATGCCATTGGTCACTAGGTCTTCTGCCCCACTGAGTAACAGGCCCACATTTTCTTTAGCCTTCCTTTTACTGCCATCATACCTCTTCTTGGTCTTCATATCCCTTGCTAGCTCCAACTCCAGTTGAGCTTTGGTTTTCCAAACTCCATCCCTGCACACTTGGGCAATGTCTCTGTGTTTCTCCTGGAAATCCCATCTCTGCTCATATCTGCCTCATTTGCTTACAAATATATTGCGCAAATACTATATAAGCATTTGGGCCCTCTCTATTAGAATGTGTTCTCTAGTGTAGTAGTGCAACACCCCCCCCACCCCTTTCAGGCCACTCGGTACTTGGCATGATCTCCCTACCAACCTGGGGCGCAGAACAACACAGTGAACCAGAATGTAACATAATGGTCTAACGTGAAAGTAATAAAAGGTAGAGAGCAACAGACCAAGAACATAATAGTGTGCTTAGTCCCCATGGCTCCTACTGCTATAATTGATCACTCCTGACACCATATGGATTGTGGCCACAGAGGGGGGATACTAGGACCCCAAGATCTAGCAAGTTCTGGGGTTGCATAACTATCACCCAAGTCAGGCAGGAGTGAAAAAGTAACTGACAGAAGTTAACTGTCTCGGATCCTATAAGTAGCAATTCTAGTAAAGACCCTTTGAGCTCTTCTGGATCGCAGCGGGCTGTGGCCAGTAACTCCCCTGAGTTGAGATACCTCTCAGGCTGCCACCTCGAGGCCAGGGCAGGAGAAGACCCTTCTCAAGCCTCAACTATCGCCCGTTGAGGAACACTCTCCCCTGCTATCTGGCTTTACTTGGTCTTTGTCACAAGGGACAGAGGAACGAGCTGACCTTCTCTTTTTCCTTTTGGTCACCAGGGCAACTTGTACTGGTGCTGATGGAGTTTGAGTAGTGTCAGTGCATATCATACAACACCTACTCCCGCACCGAGATTTAAAGAGAAACCATCCCTGCAACCCATTCAGGAAAATCGACAATACAATCATGATTTTAAGAAAGCAACTGTCATTCCTGTTATCCGAAGGGGACCCATACACTGGCTCTGATGGTGACAATTTGGCCTGAGCAGTAAAGGGCAAAGTAAACTTTCCCAAGGTAAAATTCAAAGTATAATTAGTAACAGAATCCAGTACGAAATGCCCAAGGTATGCAGGTAAAGAAGCTATCCATTCAATCACAGTATGGATCAGAATTAAACACAATACCAGAATACCACATTTGAACCACCGCATACAGACACAAAGAGCAAGCAGATTATGCAACACATAAGGCAAGTTAAACAGTGCTGGATCAACTGACTTTAAAGAAATCCCTACAAAGAAATGATAAAATATTCTGTCTAAAAGCACCATGATGTGAGCTGTCTGTTTTAATCTCTGAGCAAGCTGGAATTCAAACTATTCAGACAATCTATCAGAGCTCTGGTCATGCCACAGTCGAACCCCACATTGGGCGCCAATAAATCTGTCGTGGTTTTGGCTGGATTGGCCAATCAGAATGACAGATGCGCCCCCCCCCCCAAAGAGAGGAGAGGAAGAGATAAAGAGATTTATGAGCTTAGAAAAAAACTAAACTACTTTAATGAAAATATTAATAAATAATGAAATATTAAATAATAATAATAAATAATGTATACAATATTTACAAAACCATATCAAGCTCCCAGGATGACGATCGTGTCACCAGCAGGCACAGGGAAAAGTCCCAGACTGGACTCAGCGATGGACAGGAGCTGGATTTCGGATCTGGAGTCAGGAATGCTCCGATTGGGATCAAAGGCAGATGAACAGAGTCCTCCTCGGACATCAGCCATTGAAGAAAGAGAAGTTGATCCTTTGATCCCTCTGCTTTTATACTGAGCGTGATGCAGATGGGATGGAATGCCCTGTTGGTCAGGTTTGGGTCACCTGTTCTGTCCACTCCTCCCCACAGGTGTGACCCCTCTGCGCTTTTCCGCTTCCGACCTTCTAATGGGGCAAATAATGAAGTTAGCTGACCTTGGTTACTATAGCGAAAAGTATAAGCAAGGGCCTCTCTGCATACCATCCCTTGGTATTAGAAACAATCAGGTCTTATCAGTCTCTGGAAGTGGACAGTGTCTGGAAAATATGCTGTTAATTTCAGTTAGTTAGAAGAGGCTTAACCAAAAAGTAAAGTTACTGAACAGAAACTTGGTTCTTTTTTACCTCAGACCAGGACAGTCCACTCCTTATTCCATAGCATTTGTGTTGTGCTCAGATCACTATTACTTTTATCTATCAAATATATACACATATATATACAGATATATACACACACACAGAGGTCATTCATTTATGATTTATCTTTATACACAAAAGTTTGGTAACTTCATTTAATTCATAATTGCAGGATTTCATGTATCCTAGCAGACTCTCAGGGCAGGAAAGATGGTAGAAATTCATTGTGGTTCATGCCCAAAGGTAGCATGTCCACCTCAAAGAGTTAGCTGGATGGTACTTGATGAAGCTAGCTGAGGTTCCATCACCACTATCTTATCCTGAAAAACACTTACTGATTACTGTTAGTATTATGTAGCAATTAACATCATACAGCTCAAAACTGAATATTCTCACCCATTGATAAATTTCCTTGAGATGCTGTCATGGTTTAACTTCACCCGGCAACAAAGAATCAAGAGGCCATTCGCTCACCTCCCCACACCTGTGGGATGGGGAGGGAGAATCAGAAGAAAAAGGCAAAACTCGTGGGTTGAGATAAAGGCAGTTTAACAGAATAGTGAAGGAAAGAAAATGACAACAACAACTATAATACTGATAGAGGAATGTACAAAACACGAGTAACGTACCACCGCTCACAAACTGGATCCAGGAAGCACCCAGCCCCTCCAAGTGGTGACTTCCTGCCCCCTCCCCTAGCAAGCTCCTCGCCTATATACTGGGCATGGCATCACATGGTATGGAATACCTGTGTCCCATCCCAACTCCTTGTGAAAATCAACCCAATCCCTTCCGGAACCAGGACAGGTACACATTGAACTTTTCCATTCTTCAGCGTCACCCACCAAGTATATCCAGGTCCTTGAGCAAAAACAGTCCCACGAATGGGTTTGCCTTTGCCAGAGGCAGGAAAAAACCAAACAGTTTTCCCCAACATATTCCTTTCATGCACCACAAAGACTATATCCCCTTCTACATTATGTAAAAGGTCTGATGGAGCAGGACCAGCTCGATTGGTGGATCCCCTAGTAATAACTAACCAGGCAGATTGTGCTAAATGCTTGTCCCAATTTTTAAAGGTTCCACCCCCCATTGCTTTCAGGGTGGTTTTCAATAATCCATTGTATCACTCAGTTTTGCCAGAAGCTGGTGCATGATGGGGGATATGATATACCTATTCAATGCCATGTTCTTTTGCCCAATTACTTATAAGATTGTTTTAAAATGAGTCCGATTGTCTGACTCAATTCTTTCTGGACTGCCATGTCACCACAAGACTTGCTTTTCAAGGCCCAGGATAGTATTCCAGGCAGCGGCATGGGGTACAGCATAGGTTTCCAACAATCCAGTGCCTGCTTCCAACATTGTAACCACATAATGCTTACCCTGGTGGGTTTGAGGGAGTGTGATGGTAATCAATTTGACAAGCCTCCCCATACCTGTATTTTAACCATCGTCCCCCATACCACAAAGGTTTTAACCTTTTAGCTTGCTTGATTTCTGCGCACGTTTCACAATCGTGGATAACCTGCGCAATAGCGTCCATGGTTAAATCCACCCTTCGGTCACAAGCCCATTTGTATGTTGCATCCCTTCCTTGATGACCTGAAGTGTCATGGGACCACTGAGCTAAAAACAGTTCACTTTTATGTTCCCAGTCCAAATCTGTCTGGAAAATCTTATCAGCCTGGTCCACTCGCTGATTGTTTCGATGTTCCTCAGTGGCCCAACTCATGGGTACGTGGGCATCTATATGACGTATCTTCATGACTAATTTCCCTAGCCAATCAGCAATATCTTGCCATAATTCAGCAGTCCAGATGGGTTTACCTCTGCGCTGCCAGTTGCTCTGCTTCCACTGTTTTAACCATCCCCACAGAGCATTTGCCATCATTTTGGCCAGATTGACCAATCAGAATGACAGATGGCCCCTCCCTCTCCCTCTAAGAAAAAGAGAGGAAAGGAAGAGATAAAGAGATTTATGAGCTTAGAAAAAAACTAAACTACTTTAATGAAAATATTAATAAATAATGAAATATTAAATAATAATAAGAGAATTTTAAAAAGGAAAAAAGTATACAGTATATACAAAATCGTATCAAGCTCCTAGGATGACGATCATGTCACCAGCAGGCACAGGGAAAAGTCCCAGGCTGGACTTGGTGATGGACAGGAGCTGGATTCCGGATCTGGAGTCAGGAATGCTCCGTTCGGGATCAAAGGCAGACGAACAGACAGGGTCCTCCTCAGACACCAGCCATTGAAGAAGGAGAGTTGACCCTTTGATCCCTCAGCTTTTATACTGAGCATAATGCTTTTCCAAAGGCCATAAACTCTCCTTTTTTCCCCTGAGTTGTGACAATATCTCTTTGTTCAGCCAGGCTGGTCTTTCCCCCTGACAGCTCGCTTTGCAGCGCACAGGGGCAGCCTGCTCCTGCGCTTTTAAGACTTCCTCTTTGAAAAACGTCCAGCCTTCCTGGACTCCTTTGCCCTTCAGGGCTGCCTCCCAAGGGACTCTGTCAAGCAGGCTCTTGAAAAGACCAAAGTCTGCCCTCCGGAAGTCCATGATGGCAGTCCTACTGGCTCCCCTCCTTGCTTCCCTGAGAATTGAGAACTCTATCATTTCATGGCTACTGTGCCCAAGATGAGCATAGACGAGCATAGAAGAGCATAGACAGAACAGTGGAATGGCCAATGGAATATTCTGTACCATAGATGTCATGCTCGGTATATAAATGAGGGTTGACCAGGAGGCTGAAGCGATGAACAAGAGCGATGAACAAGGCGAAACAGAAGTGACGGTTTCATCTCTGTACTTCAGGAGCCATTTAGTGGAAACATTTAGTAATTACACATTTTACCTTTTTTATCTTTCTCCTTGGAGAATCAATATGTGAGGGAGACACCTTCCTTCACCTCCGTCTTCTCCTCCAGGCTAATTACAACAGTGTTCAAGATTTTTGATTACCCTTGGGATACTTGAACCAGCATGCTTCAATTGCTAGGTTCTTCATTGCTTCTGGATATATTTCAGGTCTTGCTTACTGTTAAACATCAGTGCCTATGCGGGCACACTATTCCAACCCCTGCGACAAGCACTGTGGCTACTTCAACTCCCACCACGAGCACTACTGCTATTCAAAACCTGGTGACAGGCACTGCAGCTACTGAACCAGAGAACCAATCTGTGCCAGTATCAGTCGCCCCTATACAGAAGAAGAAAAACAGAAAAAAATCACTTTGCTTAGTAAGGGATGTAGATGAACCACATCTTCACAAGAACAGGAGAAAGAACCAGAGGTAATCACCCAATGTTTATCCCTGGGTGAGCTGCAAGATATATGAAAAGATTTCAGTCGTCGTCCAGGTGAGCAAATTGTCACCTGGCTGCTCCAATCCTTGGATAATGGGGCCAGTAGCCTGGAATTAGAGGGTAGGGAAGCCAAGCAGCTGGCATCTCTGTCTAGGGAAGGGGGCACTGACAAGGCGATTGGAAAAGGGACACAAGCCCTCAGCCTCTAGAGGCAACTCCTGTCAGGTGTTTAGGAAAGGTATCCCTTCAAGGAAGATATTATATGTCACCCAGGCAGGTGGATCACCATGGAGAGAGGTATCCAGTACCTGAGGGAATTAGCTTTGTGGGAGCTGATTTATCATGACCTGGACAACTCGCGGTCAACCACAGATCCAGAAGAAGTCCAGTGTATCTGACCCATATGGTGGAAGTTTATACAGAGCGCACCATCATCATATGCCAGCTCATTGGCAACAATGAGGTGGGGAAACGAATAAGCACTGTATGAAGCCAACACAGGCAGGATGCAGGAACAACCACAAAACCACTGATGAAAGACAAAGTGTAAATTTAATCTCGATACCTTGCAAACCGGGGAGCGGGGGTGGAATCTCTGAAGCAGCACCTGGGCAGAGGCACGCAAATGGGAACACAGGCACTGCGGAGCT
Organism: Numenius arquata; assembly: GCF_964106895.1. Classification (NCBI taxonomy): domain Eukaryota; kingdom Metazoa; phylum Chordata; class Aves; order Charadriiformes; family Scolopacidae; genus Numenius; species Numenius arquata. Next base: position 14,239,058 of record NC_133615.1, read on the forward strand.
CAGTCATTGCTAGAGAGAGTTTTGAACTGGCTGTTCTCCCCTGTATATCAGGGACTCAAGCAGGCATAGTTTACCACTGTGCTTTGATCTTTCTGACAGCAGGGCAGGAATCTCAAGCATGTTCAATAGGGTGTCTCTGAGTCTATCACAGGCCTATGTTATCTAACACAGATGTTCTATTTGTCAAGCACACAATACTAAACAACAATTAGTATGATATATGTGTTTTTTTGACACCTCAGCTGCAAGTCACTTGAGCGTGTTTACAATCCTCCTCGCCAATCTTCCATTATTTTCCCACATCCTACCCTCTAGCTCAAGAGACCGCTTCTGCTGGGACTGGCAAACCAGGTCTCCGTTTGGGCTTGACAGCTGTAGGGCAGAGTAATTTACAGAGGCATGCATTAAATACATATAAAAAAAGGAATAAACATATCTCTACAATAATGCTTTGAATCAGGTGTCCCATTCCTCCTGTCAGGGAATTAAACCACTCAGCCAGACAGATACCACCAGTAGATTGTTTCATTTGATGCATTAAGTCCTGGAGATGCTGAATGTCGCACACTACAGTGGCTGATTCAGCAGTTGGAGCAACACATGCCTTCAAAATCGAAGCAGCATTTATGGTGTCGAAGGAGGAGATAGTCCATCGTTAATCGATTTTGTAATGTTCATTGGCATATAGCCATTACCTACTCAGAAAGAATAGCAATGAGAAACATTAATATCAAATTCACTTAGCACAGTATAATTCTGTAATACAGCTGCTGGAATTGGCAGTTCACAACACCAATAACACAATTCCAGTGCTATCTCCTGTAGATAAGGCATAGGTATTTGTCGAAGATACCTGAAATACAAGAACTCGAGAATCTGATATTAACAAAGGATGTAAAATAAGAGGAGAAGTTGAGGTACAAAACCATATGGCATTCTCAGGAGTTATTATATGAATCTTTACATCTAGACGAATAGGTCACAGTCCTGCCATGCAATCTGTCGGTGTAAACAATTCCATTTCCCTTATAGTTAATATCTTGGGAGACATACCATCTGGAAGAATTTCAGTCCTCACCATGTTTTGTACTGGAGGTATACTTCCATCAGTAAACCAGGCATCTTTTTTGTGCTCTTCTATTAACATGTCATAAGGGGGAGCCTCCTTCACAGGAGATGTAGGGATACCTCCAAGGGGAAGAGTTTCCCCTAGTGTGGGCATATGATTAACTGATACGGTTCCTAGAAGAGTGGCGTGTGGAGTGGTTACATGTGGTTTTCCTGGTAGAAATTGTCGCTGCAAATAATGTTCCCATTTCCAATGTTTGGCTGCCTGAGCTACCCCTGCATGGGCCCTAACAGAATCATCAGTAACCCACCCCTGAATAGGTATGGGTGTGTGTACAGTCACACTGTCTTGTCCTGTGATTCTTTCTGTTTCTCGTAGTGGCTTTATACTTTTGTGGCTCTAACGTGCCAGGCCATCGAATCCACACAGTCCAATAAACTCGGTTGTCCCTCTCCTCCACCTGGCTGGAGGCAGAGCCCCTCTAATATTGAGCACAGTACCTGCTATTAACAGATGGGTTCACGTGACTTCTGTAGCTATCAACAAATGGGTTCATATTCGGACCTGCTCACCATAGACTGGAGCAGCCATCCTCCTGGAAAAACTCTTCTATTTGTTTTACCTTGCAACTCGCGTACTTGTGCCTGTTGGTTCAAAGTAGGTTGTCCATCCCACTTCCTTATGTCCTTTCCATGGTCATGGAAATAAAATCACAGGGTATCTCATGGCATGTTCCATCTCTCTTGTGCCGGTCTCGTAGGAAGGCATCTTCTCATAATGGCTGCAATGTAGGTCCATGCAGGGGAAGAGTGGGATCTTGTCTCCATCACAGACAGTTCATCATACAGTTTTTCAAATAATTTATCAGTTTTCTCAGTCATTTTCTCAGTTATTTTTTTCCATGGCTGCAACAGTGAGGGGACAAGAAAGACTACCTTCATACTGTTGTACTTTGTTAGCCACTTCATTTACAGTTGGTGTATTGCCATCAGATCCTCCCCAGACCACAGCTGACAATGTGTGGGAATGCATCGATGGTGCACTCTGCACAAACTTCCGCAACATAGGTTGTTTGCATGGCATTTCATCGGGGTCTATATTAATTTGCTAGTCACCATAAATCTTTTCTTGCACAGCCAGTTCTCTCAGGAACTTAATACCTTTCTCCATGGTGGTCCATTTGCTTGGATGGCATTCGATATCATCCTTAAAGGGATACCTGCCCTTTATGGTTGACACCAATCACCTCCAGAGATTGAGAGTGTTTGACTGTCTCCCAATTGCTTTATCGATACCTCTGTTACTGGCCAGATTTCCCAACTGCCTAGCTTCTCTACCTTCTAAGTCTATGGTATTGGCCTCATTATCCCAGCATCAGAGCAACCAGGTGATAAGTGTCTCACCTTCACGTCAGCTAAAGTCCTTTCTCATATTTCACAAGCCCTTCAGAGATAAGCATTGAACAAATGCATTAGGAATACTCCCACATTTCAGCAATAGCAATTAGATCATAGTTTTCTAGCTGCACAGTGGCTTCCAACCCCCCCCTGCTGCGTGCATTGCTATAGAGGCACTTTAGTGGGTCTATCAACCTTGTCACCTTTCTAGAGGAATATACCCTAATTTCTTTGTGTTTTTTCTCAAGTTTTTCCCTATTGGTTACTAATGCATCAGCAGCCCCTGGCTCTTGTCTGGTGCTCAGAACTCCATCCCCTTCCCCTGCTAAATGTAGTTTAAAGCCCTCCTTATAAGTCTGGCCAGCTCAATGGCAAAGACCCTCTTGCCCCACTTGATCAGGTTAATCCCACCACCTCCCAACAGACCTGGCTTCTCAAAGGTAGATCCATGATCATAGAAGCCAAAACCTTCAGTGTGACACCAGCTACAGAACCAGGCATTCACCTGTTCAATTCACCTCCTCCTTCCTGGACCACTTCCTCTGACTGGGAGGACAGAAGAGACTACAACCTGTGCTCCTGATACATTTAGCATTGTTCCAAGGGACATATAATCTCTTTTGATGGTTCTAAGTTGCCTTGTTACAATATCATTAGTAGAAGCAGATGATAATCTGTAGGATCTAGGGAGGGTGCTACAGACTTTGTGCCCAGACTGCCAGCTACTGGGGGCATTAGTGAATTTGGTGCCAATAACTGGAGTCAGACCAGAGTTGTAGACATCCCTGGCCTGTGGTGTCAGCTAGTGGAGCAAGTGGAGGGGTCTCAGTTCTAGCTACTGGAGTGAGTGGGAGTCTTTAACCTCTAGCCAGTGGGGTGGGAACAGTGTGGGTCCCAAAACCCAGCTACTAGGCAGGTGGACCAGTGTGACTGAGGTGACCAAGGTGCTTGGTGCTGGCAGCTGGAGCGGGACTGTGTGCCTGGTGCTGGCTGCTGGGGGAAAGCAAGTGTTTGTGTCTTTCCCAAACCTGGTGTGCATGGGGGTGTGCATGTGTATTCACTATCAAAATTCAAGCTGGACTAGTTGGCAATTAGCGGGGGCCTCGGATATGGGCCAGGCTATGAGGCGAGCAAGGGTCTGTGCTGGTATGCCCAAGGGGACTTGCGAATATGGCGTGCCTGGGGGATGAGTGTGTGTGTGTGTTTGCTAGTGAGCATCAATCTGGACTAGCCAGTGAGTAGGGGACACTTGAAGTGGCTAAGAGGGACAGTGATCTCAACTCCTGAGTCTCTCTCATCCCTCTCTCATCTCTTTCTCATGTCTCTCTCATCTCTTTCATCTCTCTTTGATCTCTTTCTTCTCCATAGTCCCTGTCGCCTCTCTTGCTGCTTCTTTTTGCCTCTCATCTCTGTTTTCTCTCTCATCACTCTCTTGCCTCTCCATTCTCTTGTATTGGGTTTATGTGGTGAGGTTTTGGTAGTAGGGGGGCTACGGGGGTGGCCTCTGTGAGAAGAGATCAGGAGCTGCCCTCATGTCCAATAGAGCCAGTTCCAGCCAGCCCCAAGATGGACCCACTGCTGGCCAAAGCTGAGCCAATCCACAACACTGGTAGCACCTATGTGATAACATATTTAAGAAGGGGTAAAAGCGATTTGCAGCAGATGTGAGAGGGGAGTGAGAATATGCGAGAGAAACAGCTATGCAGACACCAAGGTCAGTGATGAAGGAGGGGGAGAAGGTGACTCAGGCACCAGAGCAGAGATTCCCCTGCAGCCCATGGTGAAGACCATCGTGAAGCAGATTGTAGCCCTGCAGCCTATGAAAGACAGCATTGAAGCAGATATCCACACTGCAGCTTGTGGAGGACCCCACATTGGAACAGGCTCCTAGCAGGAACTGCGGCCCATGGGGAACTCACACTGGAGCAGTCTGTTCCTGGTGGACTGTACCCCATGGAAAGAACCCATGCTGGAACAATTCTCAGAGAATTGGCCCATGGGAAGGACCCATGCTGGGGCAGGGGAACAGTGTGAGGAAGGAGGAGTGGCGAGGATGAAGTGTTATGAACTAACCACAACCACCATTAAGGTTATCCTTAGTTTTTTTAGCTCTGTTCATGTGATGTACACATGCACTCACACACATACACACACACACATACATACACAGAGTAATGGAGAGAGGTGTGTAGATACACCCCTCCAGGTGAAAACAAACTGTGACCTGTACTCTGCTGCTAAAGGAATAGAGAAAAAAGCATTAGCAATGTCAATTGTAGCAGACCACTTGGCTGCCTTTGACTCCAGTTCATATTGCAGTTCTAGCATGTCTGGCACAGCAGCACTCAGTGGTGGTGTGACTTCATTCAGGCCACGATAGTCTACTCTTAGCCTCCAGTTGCCATCAGACTTTTGCACTGGCCATACAGGACTGTTAAAGGGTGAGTGAGTCTTGCTGATCACTCCTTGGATCTCCAGCTGACGAATCAGGTTCTGAATGGGAATCAGAGAGTCTCAGTTAGTGCGATACTGTTGTCTATGCACCATGGAAGTAGCAAGTAGCACCTGCTGTTCTTTAACTTTCAGCAGTCCCACCACAGAAGGGTCATCTGAAAGGCCAGGTAAGGTAGACAGCTGTGTAATACCCTCAGTCTCTCCAGCTGCTATACCAAAAGTTTCCGAAGTAAGACCAGCAGATCAGATATCCTCTTCTGGATGAGTATTTTCTCTGCTTACATATACGGAAAGGTGCTGATCCGCTCATGGCAGTGGAGAAAGACTGCATTAAAGAGAGACATGTATTTTTCCCTATTTTGAAAAGAGGAGTCAGTATACTTTTTCACCATTTCCTTGTATCGCGGATGGAGCGATGCACTTCACTCGTAAGAGAGAAGCAGCAATATATTTATCAGTGATTTATCAAAGTTTGATAATAAATGCGACAATGGTTTAATAAGATTTGATTGCAAGGTACACTTGGTAATTTACTGCACAGAAGACAAAGTCAGAAAAAACTATCAGGGAGACCCTCCAGTTGAGTCACGCGGTTCAGAAAGGACCCCCTTGCTTTCTAAACTCCTTCTCAGAGAGGAGTCTAGGTGTGGCTGGATCCAGTCCTAGTCCCAGACTTGGTCAACAGTTTATGTCTAAGGATTATATATGTGCAATCAATCCTTTATATCCCTTAGCTAAGATTTCAAAGTTTAGCATGCTATTAGTCACTTACCGAGAATCTGTTGTGGCAAGATATTGCCAAGGAGATCAGCTGCAGTGGAGGTAAGTGGCACTGCGGGAAGGGTTCGTGGCAAAAAAAACTTAAAAGGATCGGCAAGGAGCTCTTTTTGAGGGCTTTTGAAGCCGGTAAAAGCGACTGGTCCCTGCTGGAACCCAGCAGCTTGTGGGCGGGCTGCGGAGGCAGCATGGGTGGAACCACTCCCCTCAACCCCAGCTAAAAGAGGCCTCTCAGGAGCGCAGGGACCGGTCACTGCGCACCGAGAAAGCACGCAAGGTGCAGAGAGGAACTCAACGCTCTGTCAGCTTGACAGGTGAGTCCTCCTGGTGATCATCACCCCCCTCGATAGGAGTTTAGCCATGGTCTCCACCCGGAGCAAGGTCATGCGCTCAACCCTAAACAGAATGGATGTGGGAACCCAGACAGAGCTCCCACAGAAACATGTGGCTGTCCAGGTCACAGGATGCAGGGAGCGCCAGGACCTTTTACTGGTAACAGGTGATAGCTGTGAGACCTGCTGTATAAGATGTGAACAGATCAATGATCTGCTTAACATGATGGCAGAACTGAAAGAAGAAGTTGAAAGGTTGAGGAATAATAGGGAGAAAAGCAGCAAGGGTCCAGGAGCCCCTGTAGGCACCCTTGGTCAGGATGAAGACAAAAGCGTAAATGAAAAGAGCGAGTGGAAGCAGGTTCATGGTTGGGGCACCAGACGACCTCCCACCTTACCCACCTCGTCCTGTGAAGTACCTCTGAGGAACAGATATGAGGTTCTGCTTGAGAATGGCCAGTCAAGTGAGGAAGTAGGTAAGGAGCACCCTATAACACGGATGTCTCCTAAGCCAAAAAAGCATATACCCCAGATCACCACCACACCCTCTAAGAAAAAACGAAGGGTTATAGTTGTTGGGGACTCCTTCCTGAGGGGGACAGAGTGCCCAATATGCCGGGTGGACCCTCCTCAGAGGGAAGTCTGCTGTCTTCCTGGAGCCTGGATGAAGGACGTCACCAGGAAACTTCCTGGTTTAGTACGGTCCTCAGATTATTATCCACTACTGATATTCCATGTAGGTGCAGAGGAGACAGCGACTCGAAGCTCAAGAGCTATAAAGAGAGACTTCAGGGAGTTGGGAGGCTTAGTAAAGGAATCTGGGGTGCAGGTGATTTTTTTTGTCACTCCCTCCAGTGGCAGGCAATGATGCTGGGAGAAGCAGACGGATCAAATCAGTCAATACATGGCTCCGTGGCTGGTGTCGCCACCATAACTTTGAGTACTTTGACAGTGGGTTGGCCTATATGGAAGCGGGCTCGTTGACAGGAAATGGAAGACGCCTCTCTCAAAGGGGGAAGACTGTTCTGGCCCAAGAGATTGCGGGGTTGATTGACAGGTCTTTAAACTAGATGTGAAAGGGGAGGGGGGTGATAACATCGGGCCTGTCCTCGAGGCTCCTGAGGCAAAAGGAATCCGGGAAACACAGATAAAGCACCACAAAGGAAGGCCACTTGAGGAGCAACACAAAGGAAATGGAGCCATTCCAGCCAGTAAGTCAGCCCCATTGGGCGCCCAGCTGAAGTGCCTTTACACAAATGTACGCAGCATGGGGAACAAGCAAGAGGAGTTAGATACATGCGCACGCCTCCAGGGCTACGATCTTATTGGCATTACTGAGACATGGTGGGATGGCTCTTATGACTGGAGTGTTGGAATGGAGGGTTACAGACTCTTCAGGAAGGACAGGCTGGGCAGACGGGGTGGGGGTGTTGCCCTCTATGTCAACGACCAGCTGGAGTGTGTGGAGCTCCACCTGGGGATGGATGAAGACCAGACAGAGAGCTTATGGGTCAGGATTAAAGGGAGCACAGGGGCAGGTGATGTTACAGTAGGGGTCTGCTACAGACCACCAGATCAGAGTGACAGGGAGGATGAGGCCCTCTATAGACAGATAGGAGCAGCATCGCGCTCGCACACCCTGGCCCTCATGGGGGACTTCAACCACCCCGATATCTGTTGGAAGGACAACACAGCAGGGCACATGAAATCCAGGAAGTTCTTGGAATGCGTTAATGATAACTTTCTTCTTCAAATGATCGAGGAGCCAACGTGGAAAGGAGCCGTGCTGGACCTTGTCCTTACCAACAAGGAGGGGCTGGTGGGGAATGTCAAGTTCAAGGGTAGCCTCGGATGCAGCAACCACGAAATGGTAGAATTCAAGATTCACAGGGCAGCGAGGAGGGTGTGCAGTAAGCTCGCTACCCTGAACTTCAGAAGAGCAGACTTGGGTCTCCTGAGAGATCTGATTGGCACGGTAGCGTGGGAAAAAGAACTGGAGGGGAGAGGGGCCCAAAAAAGCAGGTTGGTATTCATGGATTGCCTCCTCCAAGCTCAGGAGAGGTGCATCCCAAAAAAAGAAGAAATCAGGCAAAATAGCCAGCAGGCCTGCGTGGATGAACAAGGAACTGCTGGACAAGCTCAGGATCAAAAAGGAGGCCTATAGAGGGTGGAAGCAGGGACTGGTAGAATGGGCAGAATATAGAGAAACTGTCTGAGTGGCCAGGAACCAGATTAGGCAAGCAAAAGCCCAGGCAGAACTAAATCTAGCCAGGGACATCAAAGACAATAAGAAAAACTTCTATAGATATGTCAGGGATAAAGGCAAGACTAGGGAAGTTGTGGGCCCTCTCCAGAAGGAAACGGGAGACCTGGCCTCCCAGGATATGGATAAGGCTGAGCTACTGAACGACTTTTTTGCCTCAGTCTTCACCAGCAAGGGCTCCAACCACACTGCCCAAGTCACGGAAGGCAAAAACAGGGGCTCTGCGAATGAAGAACTGCCCACAGTAGGAAAAGATCAGGTTCGAGACCTCTTAAGGAACCTGAAGGTGCATAAGTCCATGGGACCTGACATAATCCATCCACGGGTCCTGAGGGAGCTGGCAGACGAAGTTGCTAAGCCGCTTTCCATCATATTTGAGAAATCGTGGCAATCTGGCGCAGTTCCCACTGACTGGAAAAAGGGGAACATAACCCTGATATTCAAAAAAGGAAAAAAAGAAGACCCAGGGAAGTATAGGCCAGTCAGCCTCACCTCTGTGCCTGGCAAGATCATGGAGCAGATCCTCCTGGAATCTCTGCTAAGGCACATGGAAAATAAGGAGGTGATTGGAGACAGCCAACATGGCTTCACCAAGGGCAAATCGTGCCTGACAAATTTGGTGGCCTTTTATGAGATTGCCACAGCCTTGGTGGACAAGGGCAGAGCAACAGACGTCATCTACCTGGACTTATGCAAAGCATTTGACACTGTCCTGCACGACATCCTGGTCTCAAAATTGGAAAGTCATGGGTTTGATGGATGGACCACTCGGTGGATAAGGAACTGGCTGGATGGCCGCGCTCAAAGGGTTGTGGTCAACGGCTCAATGTCCAATTGGCGGCCAGTGATGAGTGGTGTTCCTCAGGGGTTGGTACTGGGACCAGTGCTGTTCAACATCTTTGTCGGAGACATGGACAGTGGGATAGAGTGCACCCTCAGCAAGTTTGCCGACGACATCAAGCTCGGTGGCATTGTCGACACGCTGGAGGGAAGGGATGCCATCCAGAGGGACCTGGACAGGCTTGAGAGGTGGGCTCGTGCAAACCTCATGAAGTTCAACCAAGCCAAGTGCAGGGTCCTGCACCTGGGACGTGGCAATCCCAGGCACAAATACAGGCTGGGTGGAGAATGGCTGGAGAGCAGCCCTGAGGAGAAGGACTTGGGAGTGCTCGTGGATGAGAAGCTCAACATGAGCCAGCAATGTGCGCTGGCAGCCCAGAAAGCCAACCGCATCCTGGGCTGCATCAAGAGAAGTGTGGCCAGCAGGTTGTGGGAGGTGATTCTACCCCTCTACTCTGCTCTCGTGAGACCCCACCTGGAGTACTGTGTCCAGCTTTGGAGTCCGCAACACAGGAAGGACATGGACCTGTTGGAACAGGTCCAGCGGAGGGCCACGAAGATGAGAGGGCTGGAGCACCTCCCCTATGAAGACAGGCTGAGAGAGCTGGGGTTGTTCAGCCTGGAGAAGAGAAGGCTCCGGGGGGACCTCATAGCAGCCTTCCAGTATCTGAAGGGAGCCTACAGGAGAGCTGGAGAGGGACTCTTTGTCAGGAGATGTAGTGACAGGACAAGGGGTAACGGTTTTAAATTGGAAATGGGGAGATATAGATTAGATATTAGGAAGAAATTCTTTACTGTGAGGGTGGTGAGGCACTGGAACAGGTTGCCCAGGGAAGTTGTGGGTGCCCCATCCCTGGAAGTGTTTAAGGCCAGGCTGGATGGGGCTTTGAGCAACCTGCTCTAGTGGAGGTGTCCCTGCCCATGGCAGGGGGGTTGGAACTAGATGATCTTTAAGGTCCCTTCCAGCTCTAACCATTCTATGATTCTATGATACTTGATGAGCCTATGCATGTCTAATTCTCTGAGATGGGTTATATGTTAATTTGCAAATATTTCCCTACTATCTGTCTTTGTTGAGAAGCTGTCTTTGTAGCTTGTACTGAAATACAGTATTATTAGAGAGAAGTGTTTATATTTAATAGGCAATAGCATTAATTTAAAGTTAGGGAAAGACAATTTATTAAATTGAATAACAGATTCTACATGCAAGGTGGCATTCTACCTCCACACCCTTTATGTACATTCAGTTTAGTTTATATTGGTAGCATTTCCAACCCCTTGAATAACATCCTGGGTTGGTAGGGCAAAAATCATGGCTTAAAGCCACCATAGCCCATGATCCCCTTCATGTACAAGTTTGGTGACTCAACACCAATTCCTACCTTGCATTGTCCATAAGAAGGTATACAGTCGTACATTTTCCTAAAAGAACAGTATTCTATATCCATGTTTATGTCCATGCGTCAAATCTTGTTCCCCTTGGAATTTGAGATGGTATTGCCACTGGCTTCAGTGATGCCATGATTTGCCTACTTGATATGTATACTTGGCTTGATATGTAAACTTGGCTGATCACCACTATCCCAGGTCAGGAAAGCATTTAAATGGGTTGAACTTACTCCAATTTTGTATAAAGATACTTCCATGAATCTGGAGGTAAGGCCTTTCATTTTCCAAACTCGTACACACGCACAGGTATGGAGCTTCAGTGGAATAATCATGACCCTCAGATAAGCAAGTGTTAAGTGATTGAAGGATCAGGGCACAAAGCACTGACCTTTTGATCAGAATGAAAGCACCTTCAGAGTATCTTACAAAACCACTTTGATTGAATATCTGCTCTGTCCTCTGTTATATTTTTAATTATTTTATATAGACATTGTAAGTAAATGTAACTCTTCCCTGCAAACTACACTATGAACCTAGTGAAACGTGTGTGCTCTATATTGCAGTAGCGCTATTGCATTCACTTTCAGAGGAAAATATATGATGAACCTTTCTGAATGGCATGGCAGTGTTTGTGCATGATATGGCACAGGCACAATGACTAGTGAGAACTTAGCACAACCTTCTGGGTGGCACATTTCCCCAAAGGTGGGTCAGTTGGTTTCCTGGGAGCAGTGAAGCAGGATTTGAGCAGGATCCAGGCTGAACCTGCTCTAGTGGGAGGTGTCCCTGCCCATGGCAGGGGGGTTGGAACTCGATGATCTTTAAGGTCCTTTCCAACTCTAACCATTCTACCATTCTATGATTCTAAGGAATCTCTCAACCTTGAGGAGTAACCTTGAGAGGCATCTCTACTCAAGGGGAGAACCTGCCATGCTGCCTGCTGCCATGCAGGAGAGTTCAAAGGGCTCTTGGGCTACTCACTATTTATGGGGTAAGATGATTGACTCATAGTCATATTTGCATACCAAATGTAGATGTTAGTTTCTTCCAAATTTGGCTTGACTTGGACATTGATTGACCAGCACTGTGGTTAGGTGGGTGCATTGCCATAAATTAGCCCTTGGCTATTGTGTTGTTATCTGTCTCCCCCAAATCCACTTTGACCAGACATATCCAGCACGACTGCCACTGGTGGTTATCGCTTGAGCAGGGTTATGGGAAAAGGTCAGGCTGGGGAGAGGGGGAGCACACTGTCACACCTTGTGAAGTAAAGTTGTAATAATTTCAGTTCACACTGTAGTACCACCCAGCAGCCCTAGTCATAAAGAAAAACCTTTATTGCATATGGCATTCTACAACTGCAGAAAAGAATGATAGCCTGTTCTCTCCAGAGAGAAAACAATGGGTGAAGGGAGCATGAAAAAACATGAAAGGATGTTCATCATCCTGATAGGCCACAATCTCTGCATCTGGCATAATTAATAGTTAACCTGGGGTGGTTTTTTTTTTGTTTTGCTTTCTTCTTAGTGGGGGAAGGTAAATAGGTTCAAATAAGAATTTGATGCAAGGTAGTTGTGTGGTTTTGTGGCTATTTATGAGGAAGCTTTTGCTCATTTTGGGAGCAGCATATGAGGAAACAAAATTGGTTGAAAGTGGCAGAGGCAGAAGCTGAGACCTCAGTAGCTGATGAGGAGGGGTCCAAAAGAGGGTGAAAGTAGGCAGTGAAAGGTCTTGAAAGCTAAAGGCATGCAGTTTCTCATGAAGAATGAAGAATCAGTGGAAAAGTGATGTGGACAATCTGACAAGCTGGAAAAATGTATTTTTCCAGCAGTATTCAAAGTGGGACTGTATACAGCCAGTACATAGTAATCGCTACATGTTATTATGAGTAGACTGGCAAGTTTTTTAGCTGTGTTGTTGGAGAGGAAAACACGCATATTAAAGAAGTTATTTGATCTACATATACTTTTTTTTTTTTTTAAGTTTGTACCTACTTAGAGGAGGCACAGTTTTTGGGACAGTAGCAGGGAAGACAATGTAGCTGTCCCCAGTGTCCGGAAAATAAAGGATGAATAGAGAACTCCGGCCATATGCAGAACAAGTTAATAGTGGGATAGTCAGACTGAGATGTCAGAATAATTTAATTTTTAATTTGGATGTGATACGGGTTTAGAGTAAAGGGATAAGACATTAGTCATTACTAGGGGATGATTAATTTTTATTTCACATTTTTTATTGTTGTTATTATTTCTCCCTTCCCTAAACATACTTTATGTTGATAAGTCTTTGAGAGCTTCATTTTATGCTGAGCTGACAGAAGTAGCTAGAATGTTCCAAAGGCTTTATTTATACTTTGCAGAGGTAATTGTAATTGTTAGGGAGGTGGAGGGTAAAAGGTAGCTTGTGGCTTGGGTTTTAAGCTAGAGCCACTTTCTCAAGGGGAGGAAAAAATTAAGACTTGAGGGAGTTCTGCCAGTTTTGTGAAAAAGAGCTAAGATTTAATAATGAGAACATTATTCATAAAGTAATCTAATTAAAAATAGTAATTTTGCCACCTTCTCCTCTACTTCCATGTCTTCTACTTCAATTCTTCAGGCTTTTGAAATATTAATCTACTAATATTTTCAGGAAAAGAATAATTGCTTTCTGTACTCACTTAGTATTGACAGCTAATTAAAAACTGGATTTCTTGGCCAGGAAGGTTAACCATGCCTTTTGGTATTATTTAAAATAAAAAAACCCCCACCATGTACAAAAGTTTTAAATAGTGGATTTTGGTTTCTTGCATTTGTTGATGATGAATTGCTGATTGGCTCATTTCTAGATATATACCAGAATGCACTTGTGGAGTTTGCCATATGTTTGGAAAAGGTACTCCATGGTGGAATTTATTTCTAGTGTAACTTCATCTCTTGGCTAAAGATCCTGACAATTCATGTTTGACTTGGAGCTCTTCCATTTATTAAACTGTATTTCAGAAAATGTTCCCCTGCAGTATTTATAACATAAATATAAGCTGCTGTTAGTACATGAGAGCTTGAAAGGTAGATAATGAAAATACTGTCACTTCTCAATTTAAATTGAGAATTAATAAATTAGATAAGATGTTTTAACATTCTTGCAGCTTTAACCAGCGGTTACTTAGATCTGCAGATACAATGCAACTTTTAATATCATTATTCTGTAGTTTAGGAAGGTATTTAGATTTCAAGTGTGATGTTTTTGTATTTTAGTCCCATCCAGCTGTTAACAGTGCTGTCAAAGAAACTATTTGCGAAAGTTGTCAAGAGCCTACTGAGGGCAACGAAGAAAAAGGAGAAGCCAAAAGGAGGAAGTCTCTTATTTCCAGAGTGAGTGGCTATTTAATTAGCTTTGTCTTATCAGAAAATCTTTCAAGTTTAAAAATTTATTGTTAAAGTCATAATTACTTTAAATTAGCAGTGTGTCAGTGTTGTGACTGTTCTTTTTTCTTGTATTCAGGCTTGAACATTATAACATTCTTGTCCTTCTGTAGTGCTTTTCAGGCGCTATAAATATTTGTGAAACTGAATTACTTTAGAGATCTAGTTTTCTAAATCAGAATACACTTAATGTAAACTTATACAGCATTTTTAGCTAAGTGAAAGGGGAAATGACTGTCAAGATTTAGTATTGTTTCACAATTTTTTGCTGAAGGCTGTTTAATAGCTTGAACAGGTAGGGATCTCTGACAACTTTGGCTTAAAAATCTGCAACAACATTAGATTCTGTCTAGGCTAAAAGAGTACTCTTTCACTAAGTTTTTTTAAGAGTCAATTTAAATTACTACAAATCTTCATATAAATGCATGTAAGGGTTTTCATACTCATAAAATTTTTTGTGTCAGGAAGTCTATCAGTAACTGGTATATGCTAGTTTATGTAGACAAAGTTTTTCTTTTTGGCTTGCATAAGCATGTATTATTTTAAAATCCTACTGAAACTAGATTGCGTCCTTTTAAAATATATTGTATTTGAACTTAAACTGCATTTATCTGAAATGTCTGCTGTTTATTGCTGCTGTATGTAGTCTGTACTACAAGGGAGAGAGGGAAAACCCTTCTACTTCACTATGCATTTGGTATTACAGTGTCTTTAGATTTACATCAGTTTCTTTAGCTCTGTTCATGTGATGTACACATGCATTCACACACATACACACACACACATACATACACAGAGTAATGGAGAGAGGTGTGTGGCCTCTTTTCATGAAGTTGGTGGTGGTATGTGTGGTCTAAATGATCCTGGAAGCACAAAACTAGGTGAGGATGGTAGTGATACATCTGTAGTATCTCAGTTATTTCTGACTTATTTCTGGAAACTACTATATTACAGGATATCAGTGTCCTTTTATTTTAGGTGTTCTGTTCTCAACAGTTTTAGATACTACATTGATGGATGTTGTCAAGAGTTCTTTTGTTACAATGAGTTGGTAGTAGGAAGGAGACTGTAGATATATCAGGATTTCTTATTTTCTAGATTCTCTCCCAACTTCTTGTTGCTTTGCGGTTTTTCTTCAATGTTTCCAACCCATGTTTCTAAGGACAGTATGATTTGGCTTCTCTGCTACACATTAGGGGCGTGGTTTGATAAGTAACTTCATGGTAGTATTACTTAGCCTGTTGCTGCTGCTCTTTCCTGCCATTGTACTGTGCTGGTAAAAGCATTTGTTCGTTGATGTGAGGAGCTGACCCTGCTTTTGGGAGTGGGGGAAACAATTTTATTTATTTTTTTAAGCTGGACTGCTTAGCTGGGAAGCTGTGCAAAAGCTTGTGTGGTGCTGCGGGTGTCAGTGGGCTTAAAGCCACAAGTATTTTTTCAAACTGTCTCAAGTTGGTGCCACCAAGGTAAATGGGAAAAAGTACATGGAGAGCCCTTTAAATGAGAAGATGGGATGATAAAAGCCTGAGGGACTCCTTTTACATAGGCCTCTCTAATTAGTCTTTTAATCAAAGGCAAGTTAAGGACCAGTTTTACTAGCTGTCTCTCTCTCTCAGTGTGTGTGTGTGTGGCTGCCTGTCTCTTGCTATGTGTCTGTCTCTCTGTTGTCTCTCTCTCTCTCTCGTTCTGTCTGTCTCTTGTCTCTTGTGCACCTCTCGTTCTGTCTCTCTCTCTAGTTGTGCGTCTGTGCCTGTCTCTTGGGCCTGTCTGTCTCTCGTCTCTCTTGTGGTGTCTGTCTCTCATTGTCTCTCTCGCGTGTGTCTGTGTATCTCATGTGTGTGCCTGTCTCTGTCTCATGTCGCTTGTTCTGTCTCTCTCTAGTTCTTTCAGTCTCGTCTGTCTGGCTCTTGATGCGTCTGTCTCTCTCACTCGCTCGCTCTCTCCTTGCTCTCTCATACCTGTCCCATTGTCTTCTGCGTCTCTCTAGTTGTGGGTCTGTCTCTCATCTCTCCCTCCCGGCGCTCTCTTGTCATGTCTCATATCTGTCTTGTGTCTCTTGCTCGCTCGCTCTCATTGTGTCTCTCGTGTCTGCCTCTTGCGCCTCGTTTCTCATCTCTCTCTCGTTATGTGTCTGTCTCTGGTGTTTGTCTCATTGTGTGTCTCTTGGCTCTTGTCTGGTGTCTCTCTTCTTGTCTCTCACTAGCTGTGTGTTGCTCTCTCATCGTGCCGGTCTCCATCTCAGTCTTGGGGTCCATCTCTTGCTGTCTGCCTCTCTCACATCTTGTTCTGCCTCTCTCGTTGTTTGTCTGTGTCTCTGTCTCATTGTGTGTGTCTCGTGTGTCTGTCTCATCTCTCTTTCTTGCGTCTGTTTCTCTTGTGTCTCGTTCAGTTGTGCTCTCTAGCTGTGCCTGTATCCATCTCTCGTGTCTCTCTCATGTCACGTTCTGTCTCTCTATTTGTGTGTCCCCCCTGTCTCATTGTGCCTGTCTTGCGTCAGCCTCGTGTGCTTGCTGCCTCTCGTTCTCTCTCTTGAGTTGTGTCTGTCTTATGAGTCTGTCTCTCATCGTGTCTCTCTCATGCGTCTCTTATGCCCACCTCATTGTATGTCTGTCTCGTCTCATGTTCTCTCACGTTGTCTCTCACATCATGTGTGCCTTTCAAGCTCACACACTGTCTCTCTCCTGCTGTCTCTCTTTCACATTGTCTGCGTGTCTCTGTATCTCTCGCTCTCTCTTGCTCTATTTCACAGTCTCTCAACTTATCTCACTCTCAGGCCTTTGGTTTCTCTCTCTGTTGCGCTCTCGCCCCAGCTACCTCCCTCTCTGCCCCTCCATGTCAGTCTCTCCCGGTCTCTCTCTCTCTCACACACACAAAGTCTTACCCTCTCAGTCTATCTCCCCCTCTTACCTTGCCCTCTGGCTCTTACTCTGTTTCTCACAATCTGTGTCTCAGTCACTCTCCTGCCTCCCCCTCCCCTCCCCCCCCCCTCCGTCTGTCCCTCTCTTGCCATCTCCCTTGCCATCTCTCCCCGCCATCTCCCTCCCACTCCCTTTGTCTCTCTCCCCCCCACCCCCCGCTGCATGCTCCCTCTCCCCACACTTGCTCTTGCTCTCCCCACCCAGCTCAGGCTCTCCTCTCCCCCCTTCGAGCTCTTGCCCCATCTCTCTTGGCCCTTCTCTCAGACTCCCTCTCACTCACTTTCTTTCTTCCCATCTCTCTTTCTCAGTCTCTCACACTCTCGATCGCGGTCTGTGTCTCTCTCCCCCCCAGTCTCTCTCCCATACTCTCTCTCGGTCTCTCTGCCTCTTTCTATCCATGGATCTCGGTTTCACTCTGTCTCTCTGGTTTTCTCTCTATCAGTACATCTCTCTCAGTGTCTCTTGGTCTACCCCACCACTCGGTCTCTCTCTCTCAGAGCCTCCCTCAGCGCCTCTCTCCCTTGTTCGGCTTCTCCCTCACTCACCTTATCTCTCTCCATCTTGCTCTCTTGGGGTTGCTCTCTCCATCTCTCTCAATTTCTCATTCTCAGTCTCAGGACCCCCTTCCCCCATCATTTTCTCAGTCTCTCTCACATGTTCTTGATCTCTCTCACACTCCCTCTCAGCGTTGCCTGGTCTGTCTCGGTGCCTCCCCCCACCCCCCGCCATCTTAGTCTCTTTCTCTCCTCTCTCTGTCTCTCATTCATTCATTCTCCTTCTCCCTTTCCTTCTCCTGGTCTCAGACTCTCTTTCCCTGACTCTCTTCCCCGCTCCCCGACTCCCTCTCTCTGACTCTTTCTTGTTTGCACCCATCTGACTTGTTGGTGTCCCTTTCAAAAGCTCTCTTGCACTCTCACACCCTCTCTCCCTCTCCCTCTGTCCTGCTCCTGGTCTCCCTCTGTCTTGGGCTCGGCATCTCTATTTGTCTTGATTGCTCTCTGTCTCTATGTGTGTGCTGACTCTCAGCCTCCCCCCTTTCTCTTTTGCCCTTCCCTCCTCTCTCAGACTTGGACACACCCACCCCTCTCGGTCACAATCACATGCTCTCAGTCTCCCTCTGACTTGGTCTTAGTTCCCCCTCCCTCTCTGTGCTACCCCACCTCTCTCTCCCCACCGTCTCTTTTCCTCCCCCCCCCCCCGCTTTTTTTGGTCTCGATAACTCTCTTTGCCTACCTGCTTCTCTCTCCCTCTCCTCTGTCTCTCCCTTCGCCCTCCCCTCTCCCTTCGCCCTCCCCTCTCCCTTTCCCACTCTCTCCTTCTCTTTTCCTTTTCTATCTCTTTTTCCGTCCCTCTCTCTCTCGCACTCTCTTTTTTCCTCTCTCTTTCTCCCTCCTTTCCCCTTACCTTCTTTCACTCCTTATTTTTCTCCCCTGCTATTTAATCCTCCTTTTGCTGCCTGTTTCTTCTCTCTTCCTCCACATCTCTCTCTCTGTCTGCCTCTTCCCCCTCTCTGTTTCTCCCTCTTCTTCTCTTTCTCCCCCATCTCCTGTATCCCTCTACACCCCCCATCTCCCTCCCTCTGTCTCCCTCTTCCCTCTATTTCTCTCTCCCTCTCCCCCTTCCCCCCCCGCTCTTTACTTGTATCTTCTCCCACTTCTCTCTTTCTCTCCCCCTCTCTACCTTTCCCTCTCGTGTCTTCCTTACCTACCTCTGTTCCCCCCCTCCCTGGCTCTCTCTGACTATTTTAAACTCTTTCTCTCTCGCTATCTTTCGCATCCTCTTTCTCCCTATCTTTTTATCTCTTTTTCTCTCTGTTTTGCGCATGCTCTCTTTTCTTTCTCTCACAGGGCTAAGGTGATTATTTCCCAGTATTGCAAACTCTTGATCGTCAAACTTAGATATGTCTCCAAAATAGATCTAAATATATATCTCTAAAAACCAGCTCATCTAAAGGTTTTTTGTTTTGTTGTTTTTAAAGCATAGCATTGTCAAAATCCAGTTACTGATGATCACTGTTACCAAATTTTAGCTCATAAACCATTAAATACCTTGTTTGTAGTCTACTGCATTTTGTTTGTACGCCTTTACATTCATAACATTTACTCGTTCTGATCCATGACTCTTATCCATATACATAGATAAGCAGTTGTCCAGATGAATTCTTTTAGTATTGGTATGAACATTTATAAGTACTGATATGGAGAAATGTAATGATGTTATCACAAACATAAAACGGAATAAAATAAGAGCTGGTGTAACTTATTTTTTTTAGTTCTGTCATGGTATATTGCAATATTTTTGACCTGTTCTGACAACTGTCTGTAAATATGAAAGAAATGTAGAGAGCAAGAGGTACACTTATGAAAATGAACATATTTGATTTGGGGGTATTGATGTCTATCTAAAGAAGCAATGTGCATATATAGCCATAAACTACTTAAACCGAAAGTGCAAAGCAATCTGATAGTTGAGTTCCTCTTTTTCACTTCTGTTTTTCTATAAATGAACTAACTCCATGTTAATTTTTCCATTTTCAGTCATCAAGTAAGCAGAATAATAATGTACCTACAGAAGACAAAGAGATGGATACTGTCAAAGAAGATGATGTCCCGTTTGAAAAACTCATTAGCAAAGTACGTGGAATGTTACTCTTTTTAACCTAAAGAAATTAAATTTAATACTGTGTACTTTGACCTGCAACTGTACCTTTAAATACTTAGAAGCTATAATTGCTAGCACTGTGACTGTCTCGGGAGTGGTTTAAAATGTAAAGTTTCATATGTACTCAGATATATTTATAACACTCATTGAAGCTAATGGGAATTAGAGATATCATCAGAGAGCAAACTTTAATGTAATGATATTTACTAGCAGAAAGCATCTTGATGTGATGAAAGTTTTTGCCTGTCGCATATTAGAAGCTTCAGTTATGTGTTTTCCCTGAGAAATTTGTGATCATTTAAACTATATCTTAAGTTTGCTAAGACACTTGATTTTTTCTTATCTTCATAGGATGTGATGAAAACTAATGATGTATGCATTCCTAAAGTTGTTAGAAGAGGAAGGAAGAGAAAGGTAACAATATATTTAACTAACTTAAAGAAAGATGCAGCATTTGTATGTCCTTATGAGAATTACTTCTCTTTTTTAAAAAACAGAGTTTAAATAAATCCAGCCTCCAACCTAGGACACTGAGGAGCCAAAAGATTGTGTGGGTGTGTTGGGTTTTTTAAACTTCCCAAAAGGACAAAAAACCTCTCAGATGACACTCTGAAAGAGAGATCTCATTCTTGAACTTTTTAAGCACTCGAGATTTCCGGTTCTTTGGCCTCAAAAATGGCTTCCAGGCCCAAGATGATTTTCTGTCAGGCATGTGCAGCTCTGCTCAGATGAAAAAGGTGTTTGAAAACTTCTCCCATAAGTTCTTTAAAATGAATTAAAATTTTTATTTTTTTTAAGTCTGAGCCTGACTGTATTCATATAAAACTGGACTAATTGCATCCATCTCCGTGTCAGTGGTATGAGCTAGAACTAGTTTTGATACTTTTGGTACTAACAAGACTACAAGTATATGTAGTGGACAAAGATGTACAAAGGGGTACATTTTCTTTAATTTTCCTTTTTTTGTCCAACGTACCTGTAGTACGTGTGTCAGTCAGGTTTGTCTCTGTTTATGTCTTGTTTATGTCTCCTTTGACCAGATACCCTTAAAGGAGCAAACACTCTCCTTCCACATACCTTTACAAAGACACGCAGCTAACTGCCCACACCAACACAAGTGCTCACAGCCAAGTTCTCTTGTCAACTACACTTGCTGTTTGCAGCCCATTCTTGTGTTACAAGACAAGAGTTTTGGCTACAAGACGAGAGTTTTGAACTGTGAAAAGAATGGGCTGTGGATGGGAAGTGTAGGCAGGTAGGAGAATTTGGCTGTGAATATTGTGTTGGCATGGGCAGCGTCTGCAGGTCATAGTCTCATAGAATTGTCTAGGTTGGAAGGGACCTTTCAGATCATCGAGTCCAACCATCAACCTAACACTGACAAAAACCCATCACTAAACCATATCGCTAAGCACTACATCTACCCGTCTTTTAAATACCTCCAGGGATGGCGATTCCACCACTTCCCTGGGCAGCCTGTTCCAATGCGTGATAACCCTTTCACTGTAAGATTTTTTCTTAATATCTAATCTAAACCTCCCCTGGCGCAACTTGAGGCCATTTCCTCTTGTCCTATCGCCTGTTACTTGGGAGAAGAGACCAACCCCCACCTCGCTACAACCTCCTTGCAGGTAGTTGTAGAGAGCGATAAGGTCTCCCCTCAGCCTCCTTTTCTCCAGGCTGAATAACCCCAGCTCCCTCAGCCGCTTCTCATAAGACTTGTTCTCCAGACCCCTCACCAGCTTCGTTGCCCTTCTCTGGACCCGCTCCAGAATCTCAATGTCTTTCCTGTAGTAGAGGGGCCCAAAACTGGACACAGTACTCGAGGTGGGGCCTCACCAGTGCCGAGTACAGGGGGACGATCACTTCCCTTGTCCTGCTGGCCACACTATTCCTGATACAGGCCAGGATGCTGCTGGCCTTCTTGGTCACCCGGGCAAACTGCTGGCTCATGTTCAGCCGACAGTCGACCAACACCCCCAGGTCCTTTTCTGCCAGGCAGCTCTCTAGCCGCTCTTCCCCAAGCTTGTCACGCTGCATGGGGTTGTTGTGACCCAGGTGCAGGACCCGGCACTTGGCCTTGTTGAACCTCATCCCATTGGTCTCGGCCCATCGATCCAGCCTGTCCAGATCCCTCTGCAAAGCCTTTCTACCCTCAAGCAGGTCGACACTCCCACCTAGTTTGGTGTCGTCTGCAAACTTACTGAGAGTGCACTCAATCCCCTCGTCCAGATCATTGATAAAGATATTAAAGAGAATGGGTCCCAGTACCGAGCCCTGGGGGACACCACTCGTGACCGGCCGCCAACTGGATTTAACTCCATTCACCACCACTCTCTGGGCCCAACCCTCCAGCCAGTTTTTTACCCAGCAAAGAATAAGCCCATCCAAGCCATGGGCAGCCATTTTCTCCAGGAGAATGCTGTGGGAAACTGTGTCAAAGGCTTTACTAAAGTCCAGGTAAACAACATCCACAGCCTTTCCCTCATCCACCAAGCGGGTCACCTTGCCATCGAAGGAGATCAGGTTTGTCAAGCAAGGTCCTTGCACAGTCCAGAGAACAGCTTGTTGGTAAAGATGGCTTTTGGCTGGTGAGCGAGGAGAGTGCCCAGAGCTTCAGTCAGAAGTGCAACAAGAATTTAGTTGTAGGCAGGAAAGAGAAAATGGCTGTGAGCACTTGTGTTGGTGTGGGCAGTGGCTGTGCGTCCTTTTTAAGTGAGCAGCTGAGCAATTGAGATGAGCGCTTAGTGGTAGACAAGAGTTTCAGCTGTCAAGCAAGAGGAAGCAAGGTGCTCGACTGCAGTCAGAGTGCAACAGAATGGGCTGTGGAAGGCAAGGCACATGCAGGAAAGAGAAGTTGGCTCTGAGGACTTATGCTGGTGTGGGGGATGGCTGTGTGCCCTTAAGAAGCGCACAGTTCAGACGAGAGCTTAGCAGTAGAAGTGAGTTTTGGCCAGCGTCTGTGGGGAAGCCCAGAGCTTGGGTCGGCATGTGAGAAGAATTTACTGCAAAAGGCATTGTAGGTGCTCAAGAGAATTTGACTGCAAGATTGTGTTGGAGTGGGTAAGGGCTGGCAGGGAGGATAAGGGTTGGGCATGAGAGGAGTGGGCTGGTAGGGTAGGGTTTTGGCTTGGAGGAGTTAGTGTGCAGGGTAAGGGTTGGTCTTGAAGTGGTTGTCAGGTAGGGTATGGGTTGGGCTTGGAAGAGTTGGTGGGTAGGGTAAGGATTGCTCTTAGAGGGGTTGCTGGTAGGTTACGAGTTGGGATTGGTGAGCAGGGAAAGGATTGGGCTTGGAGGGGTGGGTGGGAGAAGGGCTGGAGCTGGAGGGATTGGGTGGAGTATGGATTGGACTTGGAGGAGATGGTCTTGGAGAGGTTTGGCTTGCTTTGAGGGGTTGGGTGTGGAATGGTTAATGGACTTGGGAGGGATGGGCTTGTAGGGGTTGTTGGGAAGGGTAAGGGTGGGCTTGGAGGATTTGGGGTTGGGGTGAGGGTTAGGCTATTTGGGTTTGGAGGGTTTGGCGGGCAGGGGTTAGCGGGTAGGATAAGGACTGTACTGGGAAGGGGTGGGGGTTGAAGAAGTTGGCGGGCATGGAAAGGGTTGGGCTTGGAGTATTTGGGGTTAGGGAAAGTGCTGGGCTTTGACAGGTTGACAGGCAGGGTAAGGGTTGAGCTTGGAAGGGTTGGCAGCAGGACTTGGAAAGTTTGGTGGTTAGGGGAAGGGTCAGGGTAAGGGGTTGGCATTTGGTTTGGGTAAAGTGTTGGAGTTTACGGAGTTGGGGGGTCAGGCTGAGGGTTGGGCTCAGAGGGGTCGGCAGTTAGGGTAAGGGTTTTGGTTAAAGGGGTGTGTTTAGGGTAGAGCGTTGGTGTTAGCAAGTTTGGTGGTTAGACTAGGCCTTGTGTTTAGAGGGGTTGGGTTTTAGGCTAAGGGTACAGGTTGGGCTTGGAGGAGTTAGCAGGAAGGGTAAAAGTTGGGGTTGGAGGGGTTGGCTAGGCCCTGGGCTTACAAGGGTTGGTGGTTAGAGATGTTGGCAGTTAGAGGCGTTGGGGTTTAGGCTAGAGGTTGGGCTGAGAGGGGGTTGGTGGATAGGGTAAGGTTTGGGCCTAGAGTGCTTGGTACTTAGGGTTAAGAGATGGGCCTGGAAGGGTTGGGCTTAGAGGGGTGAGCAGCTAGTTTTAAGGGCTTAACTGTCTGGATATGGATTGAGCTTGGAGGGCTTGATGGATAGGGTAGGGGCTGGGATTGCAGGGATGGGTAGACAGGGTAAGGGTTGGGCTTTGAGGGTTTGGGTTTGAAGGGGTTGGCAGGCAGAGTAAGGGATGGCCTTGGAGGAGTTTGCTGGCAAGGTAAGAATTGGGCTTGGAGGGGTTGATGAGCTTGGATGGGTTGGGCTTTGAAGTCCTTCACGGGTAGGGGGAGGGTTGAAGCCAGAGGGCTTGGCAGTTAGGGGATGTGTCAGGGCTTGGAAGAGGTTGGCTATTAGTGGAAGTTTTGGGCTTGGATGGGTTGGCAGTTGGGGTATGTTTAGGGGTTAAAGGACTTGGAGGTTAGGCTAGGGGTTGGGCTTGGAGGGATTGGTGGGTAGGGTAAGGGTGGGCTTGGAGGATTTGGGGCTGGGGCGAGGGTTGGGATTGGAGGGGTTAGCGCATAGGGGAAGGGTTGGAGAGATGTATTGGGCACGATTGGCAAGGTTTTGGTAGCAGGGGCAGGCTGCAGGGATGACCTGTTGTTGCAGTTTGGGCTGTGTTGGCCAATGACAAGATGACAGATGCTCTCCCCCACCTCTCGCTCCAAGGAGAGGAAGAAAAGAGAGAATGAGATTTATGAGTTTAGAAAAAACTAAACTACTGTAATGAAATATTAATAATAAAATACAAAGGAAATAATGAAATGGATACAATATATACAAATATATACAAAACCATATCGAGTTCCCAGGGAGATGTCACCGGCAGGCACTGGGGAAGTTCCAGACTGGACTCAGTGACAGACGGGAACTGGATTCCGGATCTTGATTCAGGAACCCAAGGATCAGGATCAAAGGTAGAGAAACTGACAGGGTCTTCCTGAGATGTCAGTCATTGAAGAAGCCAAGCCATTGAAGAAGAGCCAACCTGACCCCTTTGATCCCTCAGCTTTTATACTGAGCATGGCAGATGGGATGGAATACCCTATTGGTCAGTTTTGGGTCACCTGTCCACTCCTCCCCACAAGTGCAACCCCTCCACAGGGTAAACAATCAAGTCAGCTGACCCTGGTTGCCACAGCAGCAAGTATAAGCAAGAGCCTCTCTCACTGAACAGAAAAGTGGCTCTGCTCCACCCCAAACCAGGACACCTGTGTAGGAGGAGGTCATGGACTGCCCTGTGCTGGTCATAGCCAGTTCCAACCAGCTCAGCAACAGACAAAATGGACTGACTGTGCACCGATACTGAACCACTCAGATGACTTTACGGTGCCTCTGGAAAAATATATTTAAGGGTGGTAAATGCTGAGAAAACAATGCCAGAGCAGGATGACCAGCCCACGGGGAACCCATGATGGAGCAGTCTGTTCCTGATGGACTGTACCTCGTGGAAAGGAGCCACGCTGGAGCAAGGGAAAAGTGTGAGGAAGGAGCAGCAGAGACAAACTGTTATGAACTGACCGCAACCCCCCATTCCCCACCCCAATAATTGTATCCACGTGAAGGAGTTCGGCAATTTATTGCCTCTGTGAAAAAGTGATTATTAATGCATAGAACCCTATCTCAAATATCTACAGGGACAATTTTGGTTTGTTCACTGTCAAGAGATGTCAAGCTATGCGTCCGTAACTGACCAGCCGCTATGACTGCTAATTCCACTCCTTGGATGTATGTAGCCCACACAGGTTATTTCTTCCACCTAATTCTTAGAAGTACTGTCCTGGTTTCAGCTGGGATAGAGTTAATTTTCTTTCTAGTGGTTGCTGTGTTTCAGATTTGGTATGAAAGGAATATCAATAAAGCATATTGTTTTAGTTGTTGCTAGGCAACGTTTATAGCATTCAAGGACTTTTTTCAGCTTCTCATAGAAGCTGAGAAGGAGCATAGATGGAACAATGGAATGGCCAATGGAATATTCTGTACCATAGACATCATGCTCGGTACGTAAATGGGGGTTGGCCAGGGGACAGGAATGCACGATCACTGCTCGGGAGGGTGTGAATTCACCTGTTTACCGGGTGGTGAGAGTGACTTGTGTCATTATTATTATTGTCGTTATTGCTATTTTCCTTTTCTGATATTGTTCTATTCAACTGTCTTTATCTCAACCCACGAGTTGTTTTTTTCTTTTCCTTTCCCCTCCTTTTCTCCCTACTCTTCTGGGGGGAAAAGGGGGAGAACTGCATGAGCGGCTGCTGGCTGAGGTTAAACCACAACAAGTGCCCTTGCATCTTAGGTGTGCAGCTCATAGCTAAGTACTTCTCCTATTGAGGTATTAGGAAGATGTAACGTATGGGCTCTGCTATCCCAATGTTTTCCTTTGCAGATTAACCGTACTTGTTCATTATTAGTACAGTGGCCAGTTGCATACTTTGGCAGGTAGTGTCCAAAGAGTCATTCTGAATAGCAGTAGAAATAGTCTTGGATACATTTTTCATGACTTCCCAAGTCTTTCTATTCAGTGTCATTGGGGGTGAGCCATTTCTAATCGGATAGCAGCTTTAAGCTAGTCCCTGAAGGCGCTGAGAGGTTAGTTGTCCAACCAGTTGCAGCTGGGCTTGGAGGGCTTGGATATCCATGTTGTTTAGGGCAACTCCTCCAAGTCCTAGCATTCCTGATATGTTCTTCTGTGGATGCCTTGTTCAGGGAACATGGCATGTTGAATCCTTATAATAAAAGGCGCACAGGTGGTATTGTGTCAACTTACATTCCAGTCCCACTTGATGTGGTACTCTTTCTCTTATTGGATTACTCCAAGTAAAGTTTGCCACTTGCCTATGGTAAACATATTGGAGGGTGGTATTACAAATTGGGGGGGTTCACCATGTTCTTTGCCAAGATAATATTGAGGTTAATTCACTAGTGTTGGTTTGTGTTTCTTCCATTAGATACGGTCTCATATTTAAATTCTAATCTTTGATTGTTTTGGGTACATTTATAAATACTTGTGAAGTTGGTGGTCCAATTAAGTCTAGTCATCATACTGGTGAGAAGTCCTTTACGTTCACTAATATAGCCTACATACCAGGCTTCATTTTTACCTGCTCCGCTCTGGCTGCTATTCTGAATTAACTGGGTTGTATTATCATTAGGGATTATTATACAGTAACACATCCCCCTTCAGTTTCCTACCATATCGTGAATCCTCCAAGTTTTGTTTTTTGTTTTTTGGTTTTTTGTGGTGTTTTTTTTTTTTTGTGGGGTTTTTTTTTTTTTCTTTTTTTTTTTTTTTGCGGTTCATTTGATATGATTCCCTCTCGTTCCATGGTGGCATGGTGGCTTGTGACCAGCACTGAAGGGTGGTTGTTTGTGCCACTGTTAAGGTCAAAGTCCAGACTGCTGTCCATACCAAAATAGGGCTCATCATCAGTTCCTGAGCAAAAGATGGCTAACCTACCTAACCCTCTCTCCTCTCTGTTTTATTACTGAGCATGACGTTTTATAGCATGGAATATTTCTTTGGTTAGTTTGGGTCAGCTGTCCTGGTTGTGTCCCCTCCCAACCTCTTGTGCACCCTCAGTCTGCTCACTGGGGTGGGGGCGGCCAGAGTGAGAAACAGAAGCCTTGACGCTGTGCAACCACTGTTCAGCAATAGCTAAAACATCGGTGTGTTATCAGCATTGTTTTGGTCACAAATCTAAAACACAGCACCATACAAGCTGCTGTGAAGAAAATTAACTCCATCCCAGCCAGACCCAGTACAGGAGTCTTGGGATGCAAGGCCACCTTCATCTAAGTAACTGTATCAGTAATACCGTAATACCATATTAGGCCGAAATCGCCTAGGTAACAGTGTCGGAAACACCGAATTTGGGTACAGATGTAACAGAATTGGGACTGTCCCGGTTTGAAGTAAAACCGAACCAATTTTCTGTTCTGTAACTTTACATCCTAGCTAGGCCTCCTCTAACTCTCTGAAATTAACGGCGTATTGTGGAGAAAACTGCTCGTTCTCAGAATGATAAGACCAATGTTTGTGCTCCATGCTAAGGAATGGTATGCAGGGAGGCCCTTGCTTATACTTATTGCTATAACAACCAAGGTCAGCCAATTTCGTTATTTGCCCCCTTAGAGGGTCGGAAACGGAAAAAACGTAGAGGGGTCACATCAGTGGGGAGGAGTGGACAGGACAGGTGACCCAAACCTGACCAACTGGGGTATTCCATCCCATCTGCCCCATGCTCAGTATAAAAGCTGAGGGATCAAAGGGTCAGCCCCCTTCCTGCGATGGCCGACGTCCAGAGAGGACTCTGTCTGTTCATCTGCCTTTGATCCCGATCCGTGTGTTCCTGACTCCAGAGCTGGAATCCAGTTTCCATCCGTGGCTGAGTCCAGTCTGGGACTTCCCCAGTGCCTGCCGGTGACGTGACTGTCATCCTGGGAGCTTGATACGGTTTTGTATATATTGTATCTATTTCATTATTTTCTTCTTTATTTTTATTTTAATATTAATTCTTCATTAAAGTAGTTTAGTTCATTCTAAACTTTTGAATCTCCTTATCTCTTTCTCCTCCTCTCTCCTCTTTTGGGGGGGGGGAGAAGGGGGGGGAAGGGCCATCTGTCGGTCTGGTTTTGGTAAATTAGGCCGAAACCACGACAGGGACCAATGAGGAAAAAGTAATTAGGGGCGTGTTGTTTGTTTGGGATGTATTTGAGTGGAGAAAAGGAGGTTGCGGGGGTGGTTAAAAGGTGCGTTCAGGTAAAGAAAAAATGGGGAATAAGGTATAAAATCTGGTGGGGGACAAATAACTGGGGGATTTTGCAATGGTAGAAGTGCAGAGGCCTACAGATGGTGATGAAGCTGACCTCCAGACCCAAGCTCCCCAGGACACTGAAAGGAACCCTCTTGGACAACCTGCTGGACTCTCCATCAGGCCTATGTCTAGAAGACTTGGTGTGGGAGGATGGAGTAAGAAGGACTAAACTTGTATGGAGGGATAGACTTGTGCCTTACTACTAAGTGCAGGAGGAAAGGCAATAGAATTGCAACTTAATAGCACTTATATGTGTGGTTTATGTTTTCTTTATAGTAATATAACTGTGTATCAATAATAAGCAATAGAATCATAACTCACTATTACTTGCAGTGATATAATTGTGTACTAATATTACTAATAATAGTGGTGAGTTTGATAGACAACTAAGGTATTATTAGCTTTTTTAAGGTGTGTTGCTTAATCAGTAAATCTAACCATCTTGATCAGCTATGTCTCAAGCCTCCAATCTAAAAGGGGGGGAGAGTCAGACTTAGGGAGGTAACGCAGGTGTAGCCTGGCCTGGGCCTGTGATGCCTCTCCAGTGTTTACAAGCCAAGTGGCTTCTGCCAAATGAACATTGCAATTTCTCATATCCCCTTTTCCCCAGGCTTGTAGCATGGTTTTCAGGAATCCGTTATGCCATTCTACTTTTCCCAAGGCCTGGGGATAATAGGGAATATGGTATATCCAGTCAATTCCATGTTCAGCTATTCCTAACTTTATAATGTCGTTTTTGAAATGACAGCCATTGTCAGACTCAGTTCTTTCAGGTGTACCATGTCTCCACAAACTTTGTTTTTCAAGACCTACTACTGTGCTTTTAGTGGTGACATGGGTCACTGGGTAAGTCTCCAGCCAGCCTGTAGTCATTTCTACCATGGCTAGGACCTATCAGTGCTCCCTAGTGGTCCTGCACAAAAGTCCAATGTAGTCTACTTGCCACGCATCTCCAAATTGGTGGCTTAGATGTCATCTTCCATGCCTCAATATTTTTGGTTGTTTAGCTTTTTCACTAATGCACAAATTTCAGTCCTTTGTTATTTGTATAATAGAATCTTTAGACAAGTCCACCCTTTGGTCTCTTGGACAGCTATAGGTGACATCTCATCTTATATGTTCTGACGTTTCATGAGTCCATCAAACTACAAATAGTTCCCCTTTATGTTCCCAGTCCAAGTCTTTGTCGATTGTGGCAATCTGAGCAGCTTGGTCCTCTTGATGGTTGCTGATTTGTTCTTCAGTGGCACTTCCCTTTGGGACATGGGCACTCTGGGACATGGGCTTGAACTCCCTTCATATGCTGCTAGTATCTCTTTTTCAGTCGGGGTGTAGCAGGCCTCAGACCCTCTGTATCCTCAGCTCCAAAACCCTAGTGGTCGACCTCGAGTCTCTCCAGGTGCTTTCCGCCAGAGGCTCCAGGTGAGGCCATGCTTCCCGGCTGTGCTGTAAAGCACGTTTCTCACAGCTTGTTCTGTCTGGACGGTCCCAAGGGCTACCGCATGAACAATTTCCTGTTTAATCTGTTCAAAGGCTTGTCTCTGCTCAGGGCCCCATCCGAAACCATTCTTCTTTTAGGTCACTCAATAGAGAGGGCTCACAATCTGACTGTAACCTGGAATATGCTGGAACACTGTCCCACATGACATCCTTGTCTCTAAATTGGAGAAACATGTATTTGACGGATGGACCACTCGGTAGATAAGGAACTGGCTGGATGGCCGCACTCAAAGGGTTGTGGTCAACGGCTCAATGTCCAAGTGGAGACCAGTGACGAGTGGCGTTCCTCAGGGGTCAGTACTGGGACCGGTGCTGTTTAACATCTTTGTCAGCGACATGGATAGTGGGATTGAGTGCACCCTCAGCAAGTCTGCCAAAGACACCAAGCTGTGTGGAGCGGTCGACACGCTGGAGGGAAAGGATGCCATCCAGAGGGACCTGGACAGGCTTGGGAGGTGGGCCCGTGCAAACCTCATGAAGTTCAACCAGGCCAAGTGCAAGGTCCTGCACGTGGGTCGGGGCAATCCCAAGCACAAATACAGGCTGGCCGGAGACTGGATTGAGAGCAGCCCTGAGGAGAAGGACTTGAGGGTGTTGGTGGATGAGAAGCTGGTCATGAGCCGGCAACGTGCGCTCGCAGCCCAGAAAGCCAACCGTATCCTGGGCTGCATCAAAAGCAGCGTGGCTAGCAGGTCGAGGGAGGTGATTCTGCCCCTCTATTCTGCGCTGGTGAGACCCCACCTGGAGTACTGTGTCCAGCTCCGGGGCCCCCAACATAAGGAGGACATAGACCTGTCAGAGTGAGTCCAGCGGAGGGCCACGAAGATGATGAGAGGGCTGGAGCACCTCTCCTATGAAGACAGGCTGAGAGAGTTGGGGTTGTTCAGCCTGGAGAAGAGAAGACTCCGGGGAGACCTTATAGCAGCCTTCCAGTACCTAAAGGGGGACTACAGGAAAGATGGGGAGGGACTCTTTATCAGGGAGTGTCGTGATAGGATGAGGGGGTAATGGTTTTAAACTGAAAGAGGACAGGTATAGATTAGATACTAGGAAGAAATTCTTTACTGCGAGGGTGGTGAGGCACTGGAACAGGTTGCCCAGGGAAGCTGTGGATGCCCCATCTCTGGAAGTGTTCAAGGCCAGGCTGGATGAGGCTTTGAGCAACCTGGTCTAGTGGGATGTGTCCCTGCCTGTGGCGGGGGGGTTGGAACTAGATGATCTTTAAGGTCCCTTCCACCTCTAGCCATTCTATGATATGCATTCTCCAGAAAGCCACAATGCCTTGGAAAGCTTGGCTGCACCCTGTTCCAATGCAGTCTGGAACAGTCCATGGCAAATGGTAGGGCTGTGCTTCCACCCCTGGGGCAGTCGATTCCAGGTGTACTGGCCACCCCTCCACCACATGAAAGCAAAAACTGTGGCCTGCCCTCTGCTGCTAAAGGGATCAAGAAAAAACGCATTGGCAATATCAGTTGAGGCATGCCACTTGGCCACCTTTGATTCCAGTTCATATTGGAGTTCTAGCATGTCCGGTATGGCAGCACTCAACAACAGCGTGACTTTGTTCAGGCCGCTGTAGTCCGCTGTCAGCCTCCACCCTCTGTCAGACGTTCACACTGGACATATGGGACTATTAAAGGGTGAGTGAGTCTTCCTGATCGCTCCTTGGCTCCAGTCGATGGCAAAAAAATTCATGGATGGGAACCAGGGAGTCTCGGTTGGTGCGATATTGCTGCCGGTGCGCCATCATGGTAGCAATCGACACCTGCTGTTCTTCGACCCACAGCAAGCCCACAACGGAGGGATCCTCCAAGAGGCCGGGCGAGGTAGACACTTCAAAGTAGACATCTTCTCTGGACCCACAGGCAGCTACGCCAAAGGCCCACTGGTACCCTTTTGGGTCTTTGAAGTACCCACTCCTGAGGTAGTCTATCCTCTGGTCTCTCCTGGTGCTTTCTGCCATAAACTCCACTGGCTTGTTTTGTCCCCTGCTGATGTGTATAGTACATTTTGGACATTTGGACCGGTTGTGCTGCTTCTTGTTTTACCTGGTCAAAGGCTTGTTGTTGCTTGGTTCCCCACTCAAATGAGTTCTCTTTTCTGATGACTTGGTACAGTGGGTTCACAAGCTGACTGTATCTGCGGATGTGCATTTGCCAAAACACTACCATCCCAAGAAACATTTGTGTTTCCTTTTTGTTGGTTGGTGGTGCCGTTGCCACAATCTTGTCAATCATGTCAATAGGAATGAGATGGCACCTGTCTTGCCATTTGACTACCAGAAAATGTATTTCTTGGTGCAGGTCCTTATTCCTCTCGATCACAAATCCTGCATTTAGTAAAATTTCAGTGATCTGTTTGCCTTTGCTATACACCTCTTGGGTAGTGTTTCCCCATACTATGATGTCATCAAGTGATCTGGGGCGCTGCCCTCTTTGAAAACCTTTTGTATAAGTCCTTGACAGATGGTGGGGTGTATTGGGTTTACATGGCAAGGTTTTGGTAGTGGGGGGGCTGCAGGGGTGGTCTCTGTGAGAAGGGGCAAGGGGCTGCCCTGTGCCGGACACAGACGGTTCCAGCCAGCTTGGCAACAGACCCACTGCAGGCCAAAGCTGAGCCAATCAGCGAAGCTGGTGGCGCCTCTGTGAAAACACATAAGAAAGGGTAAAAGACCACATGGCAGTGTGAGAGTAGCGAGGAAAAAAAAAGAAAAAAAAAGCGTGAGAAACAACACTGCAAATACCAAGGTCAATGAAGAAAGAGAGGGAGGAGGTGCTCCAGGCACCAGAGAAGATATTCCCCTGCAGCCTGTGGAAGAGATCACAGTGGAGCGGGTATATCCCTGCAGCACATGGAGAGGACCACACCAGAGCAGGTGGATATTTCCTGAAGGAACTTGGCCCGTGGAGAGCCCGCAATGGAACAGGTTTTCCTCACAGGAACTGCAGCCCGTGGAGGAGCCCATGCAGGATCAGGTTCTCCTGGCAGGAACTGTGGCCCATGGAGAATCCGTGTTGGAGCAGATTATTTTTTTCCTGAAGGTCCGCAGCCCATGCTGGAGCAGGGGAAAAGTGTGAGGAGGAAGGAGCAGCAGAGAGGAACTGTTATGAAACTCCTGTTCCCCATCCCCCCAGCGCTGCTCTGTGGGGAAGCAAACTGTCATTTACACTCCGGTGTCAGGGGAATTGAGAAAAAACACGTTAGCTACGTCAATGGTCTCTTGCCAGGCAGCATCACTTCCTTGTGCTTCAGGCGTTCTTTTCTTATATGCGTTTTGTAAAACTGTCTTAAGTTATTGGAAAGGAGTTTTAGTAAAGACAATTGGGAAGCTTTCAACATCGTTCTACTTTAGTAATAAGAGCTAACAATTAATCTGGACGATATGCTGTTAAGAGTGTAAAAGCCTTTTCTTCTCAAATGACAAATTCCTTTATGTTACACTGTCCAGTAGTGCTTGAACTACACTGATCACCACAGTCTATCCTATCTTCTTATTAAATCTTAACTCTCTCTCTGTCTAATCTCACTCCCTATCCCCTGTGTATGTGTGCTGCAAGGGCTAAGTGCCAGCTACCGGTGAGACCTCTGTGACTGGATTTAGTGCTAGCTACTGGAGTCAGACCAAGGGTGTGGGCACCCCCGGCCTGTGGTGTCAGCTACTGCAGCAAGTGAAGGTCCTAGCATCAGTAGTTGGAGGGTCCATAGATCTCTGGATCTAGGGATGGTCCTACAGACTTTGAGCCTGGAGTGCCAGTGCACTGGGTCTGGCTGGGATGGAGTTAACTTTCTTCATATCACCCCGTATGGTGCCGTGCTTTGCATTTGTGGCTAAAACGATGTTGATAACTGTGTGAGCCAACACAGGCAGGACACAGGAACAACCACAAAACCATGGATGAAAGGCAAAGAATAAATTTAATCTCGATACCTCGCGGACCAGGGAATCTCTGAAGCAGCACCCGGGCAGAGGCATGCAAGCGGGGGATGCAGGCACCACGGGGTGAGAGGGTCCTTGTTAGCGAGAGAGAGAGAGTGAGAGAGTGTCCGAACCTGCTGTTCTCGCCTGTATTTCAGGGATTCAAGCAGGCATAGTTTTCCACTGTGCTTTGATCTTCTTCGACAGCAGGGCAGGAATCTCAGGCATGTTCGATAAGGTGCCTCCGAGTCCATCACGGGCCTAATATTATCTAACTGCAGATGTTCTACTTGTTGAGCACATAAGACTAAACAACAATTAGTGTGATATATGTGTTTTCCAACACCCCATGTGCGAGTCACTTGAGCGTGTTTACAATCCTCCTTGCCGATTTTCCATTACTTTCCCACAATAACACACTAATGTTTTGGCTATTGCTGAACAGTGCTTGCACAGCATCAAGTCTGTCTCTCCAAACCCCGCCTCCCCCCCCAAAGGCCAGTAGGCTGGAGGATGGGCAAGAGGTTGGGAGGGGACACATCCAGGACAGCTGACCCCTAAACGACCAAAGGGATATTCCATACCATATGACGTCGTGCTCGTGGTGGGTTGACACGGCTGAACGTCAGATGCCCACCAAAGCCGCTCTATCACTCCCCCTCCTCAACTGGACAGGGGAGAGAAAATATAACGAAAGGCTCGTGGGTCGAGATAAGGACAGAGAGAGATCATTCAGCAATTACCGTCACGGGCAAAACAGACTAGACTTGGGGAAAATTAATTTAATGTATTATCAGTCAAATCAGAGGAGGATAATGAGAAATAAAACCTAAATCTTAAAGCACCTTCCCCCCACCCTTCCTTTCTTCCCGGGCTCAACTTCACTCGTGATTTCTCTACCTCCTTCCCCCGAGCGGCACAGGGGGACGGGGAACGAGGGTTGTGGTCAGTTCATCACACCTTGTTTCTGCTGCTCCTTCCTCCTCAGGGGGAGGAGTCCTCACACTCTTCCCCTGCTCCAGCGTGGGGTCCCTCCCACAAGAGACAGTTCTCCACGAACTTCTCCAATGTGAGTCTTTCCCACAGGCTGCAGTTCTTCACGAACTGCTCCAGCGTGGGTTCTTTCCACGGGGTGCAGTCCTTCAGGAACAGACTGCTCCAGCATGGGTCCCCCACAGGGTCACAAGTCCTGCCAGGAGCCTGCTCCAGCGCGGGCTTCCCACTGCGTCACAGCCTCCTTTGGGCATCCACCTGCTCTGGCGTGGGGTCCTCCACGGGCTGCAGGTGGATATCTGCTCCACCCTTAACCTCCATGGGCTGCAGGGGGACAGCCTGCCTCACCATGGTCTTCACCATGGGCTGCAGGGGAATCTCTGCTCTGGCGCCTGGAGCAGAGTTGTTGCTCTCACATATTCTCACTCCTCTCTTCCCCCACAGTTTCCCCCCCCCCCCCCCCTCTTAAATATGTTATCACACAGGCACTATCACCGTCACTGATTGGCTCGGCCTTGGCCAGCAGCAGGTCCGTCTTGGAGCCGGCTGGCATTGGCTCTGTTGGCCATGGGGGAAGCTTCTAGCAGTTTCTCACAGAAGCCACCCCTGTAGCCCCCCGACTACCAAAACCTTGCCGTGCAAATCCAATACAGTGCTCAGCAATAAAAGCTCAGGGAAAGGGGGAGGATGGAGGGAACAGTAAATCCTGCTGTCCTCTGTAACATCTTCATCATCCCTTTTCCCAACCTGGCCAGGGGCAGGGCTTCCCTATGGGAGGTTTATCGGAGCCAGTTCTTCCAGGAGAAAAGTTTAGGAGGAGTCTTCCGCTGGTGGGGCTGATGGCATGAGGCCATTCTCAGCCTGCTGTGGCTTGGCGGATGTCCTTCGTTGCTGTTGGAGTTCATGTACCTGGGTGGCCAACTCCCTGGTGCCTCTGCCATGCCACTGGGCCATGTCCTTCCCTTGCTCTTACAGCCATGCCCACAGAACTCCGTGGGTCACTCTGGGGCATTTGCTCCTTCAGTCCATCAGCAGGTGGCACCAGGCCCCCTTGTTCTCGCATGGTGGCCCACCCGCACCTTCACAGGGGAGGAGGCAGAAACTTCACAGATGGACTGCATCACCTACTTCCCCCATCAGGGCCAAGGGATTGGTTCCTAAGATCATCCCAGCCGTGGTACTGGCTAACCGAGGAGCCCTCCCCGATCTACAGCAGAAAAAGGGATATTCTAATTAGTAATAAGTAAGCTTGGCTACTCTAGCAATGCATGCTTTACTAACAACCTTATCCTTGAAGAGGAACCAAAAGGCTGATAAAGAAGAACTAAAGACTGATAAAAAGAGAACATCCTTACCCCAGGAGGTGCCGAAAGCCGGATAATTGCAAAAAAACCATGAAGTCAGCAAAAGTCAGTTGTAACTAAGGGAAAGGTAAAGGCGGCAGGGGGAGATTGCGACCGCCGACTCAATTAGAGACCAGGCAGGCTTACCGCCCCCCACTGTATTGGAGCATGCACACATCAATTAAAGGGCACTGTAACTTTAAATGAAAGCGAGGAATAATACTAACCAGTAGAAATTGTTAAGATAAGGTACTAACCAATAATCATAACTAAAGGCATGTACTTCTGTGTTTTGAATCGTATAAATGTACCAAACATTTTGTGAACCGGTGTGCTAGCTTTGTGGAATGCCACCTAGCACCCATATCTGCGCAAATATGCAATGATAAAATACCTCTGCTCTGTGTGTACACTGGCGTCTTGCACACTGGGTAAACGACCCCGCTTTGGGACAACACCCCCACGAACCAATCACTTCCAAATGGCCTGGGTCACCCCTTCTTGGTCCAGATTGATCAAAGGTGGGCTGTCTGTCATGCCATACAACACTTTGACCACCGCTCATTCCTTTAACCTCTGAATCCCTTCTTCAGCCATATGCCACCACTTCTGTATGCACGTATCCAGAAGGTCCTCTTTCTGTAAGTCACATCCTCTCACCCCAACAAGCAGTCTATGTCACAGGTTAGTTTTACCACAAGATCTGATTGCACTATCCACAGCTCCATCATTGGACAGAGACTCCCAACCACGGTGCCTACCGGTTATATAGCTCTAAGCCACTGGCACCCACATCCCAGAACCTTAATAGACAGGTTAGCAGGTTTTCTTACACTCCCCGCTTAAAATCAACCCTTAGGTCTCTGTGGTGGGATGAACATGGCTGGCCACCAGGTGCCCACCAAGCCACTCTGTCACTTCCCCTCCTCAGCAAGACAGGGGGACAAAATAAGATGAAAAACCGGTGAGTCGAGATAAAGGCGGTTTAATGAAAGAAAGCAAAAAAAGAAAAAAGAAAAAAAAAAAAGATTTATTCTCTACTTCCCATCAGCAGGCCATGTCCAGACACTTCCTGGGAAGTAGGGCCTCAGTATGCTTCGAAAGAGAAATGCCCTAATAACGAATGCCCCCCTCCCTGACTTAGCTTCTATTGCTGAGCACAATGTCATATGGTATGGAATATCC
Organism: Numenius arquata; assembly: GCF_964106895.1. Classification (NCBI taxonomy): domain Eukaryota; kingdom Metazoa; phylum Chordata; class Aves; order Charadriiformes; family Scolopacidae; genus Numenius; species Numenius arquata. The sequence goes on from NC_133615.1 coordinate 14,276,436, forward strand.
CTTTGGTCAGTTTGGGTCAGCTGTCCTGTCTATGTCCCCTCCCAACCTCTTTCCCACTCTCCAGCCTATTGGCCTTTGAGGGGGGGCGGGGTTTGGAGAGACAGCCTTGATGCTGTGCAGCACTGCTCAGCAATAGCCAAAACACTGGTGTGCTATCAACACCATTCTAGCTACAAATACAAAGCACAGCACTATGAGGGCTGCTATGGGGAAAGTTAACTCCATTCCAGCCAGACCCAATACAGTCTCAGAAATCAGCACTATGTAAAGATAATACGGTTTCAGTTTCTTCAGGTTGACTTCAGCAAGGCTTTTGACACTGTCTCCTATAACATCCTCGTAGGTAAGCTTAGGAAATGTGGGTCAGATGAGTGGACAGTGAGGTGGACTGAGAACTGGCTGAATGGCAGAGCTCAAAGGGTTGTGATCAGCGGCGCAGAGTCCAGTTGGAGGCCTGTAACTAGCGATGTTCCCCAGGGGTCAGTACTGGGTCCGGTCCTGTTCAATATGTTCATCAATGACCTGGGTGAGGGGACAGAGTGCGCCCTCAGCAAGTTTGCTGATGATACAAAACTGGGAGGAGTGGTTGACACACCAGAAGGCTGTGCCGCCATACAGTGAGACCTGGACAGGCTAGAGAGTTGGGCAGAGAGGAATCTGATGAAATTCAACAAGGGCAAGTGTAGGGTGCTGCACCTGGGGAGGAATAACCCCATGCATCAATACAGGTTAGGGGCTGACCTGCTGGAGAGCAGCTCTGTGGAAAAAGACCTGGGAGTCCTGGTGGACAACAGGATGACCATGAAGCAGCAATGTGCCCTTGTGGCGAAGAAAGCCAATAGCATCCTGGGGTGCATTAAAAAGAGCCTGGCCAGCAGGTCGAGGGAGGTCATCCTCCCCCTCTACTCTGCCCTGGTGAGGCCCCATCTGGAGTACTGTGTGCAGTTCTGGGCCCCCCAGTTCAAAAAGGACAGGGAACTACTGGAGGGAGTCCAGCGGAGGGCTACAAAGTTGATCAAGGGAATGGAGCACCACTCTTATGAGGAAAGGCTGAGAGACCTGGGTCTGTTTAGCCCGGAGAAGAGAAGACTGAGGGGGGCTCTTATCAGTGCTTATAAATATCTAAAGGACGGGTGTCAAGAGGATGGGGTCAAACTCTTCTCAGTGGTGCCTGGTGACAGGACAAGGGGCAACGGGCACAAACTGGAACACAGGAAATTCCATCTCAACATGAGGAAATACTTCTTTACTCTGAGGATACCAGAGCACTGGAACAGGCTTCCCGGAGAGGTTGTGGAGTCTCCTTCTCTGGAGATATTCAAAACCCGCCTGGATGCGTTCCTGTCCAGCCTTCTCTAGGTGAACCTGCTTTGGCAGGGGGTTGGACACGCTGATCTCCGAAGGTCCCTTCCAACCCCTACAATTCTGTGATTCTGTGATTCTTCCTCTTCTTCCAACGTACCCCCAGAGGTGGATGGGCCACCATGATCCCCGACACTGTCATTCCCCCCTCCGTTGGCATTCATCATTCTGTTCCCTTCCTTTTCCATTGCCTAGTTTGGACTAAGGGGGCAACTGCAGCTAAGCAAGCCATTACTGCACTGTAGAGCGGCTGCTCAGCTCTCTGCTTCTCACGCTCGCAGCTGGCCTTTACAGCTCCATTCTAAAAGAGGCCAGCATGCAAAGGCACACCCCCACATCAGCGTGGTGCATTTTTCATCATGTCCTTGTAGGCATGTGGTGGGTTGACCCCAGCCAGCAGCAAAGCACCCACCAGCTGTTCACTTATTCCTCCCCTCCCCCCCATCCTCCCCCCCCCGAGAGATGGGGAAGAGAATTGGAAGAGCAAAACTGAGAAAAAAACTTGTCAGTTGAGATAAAAACAGTTTAATAGGTGAAGGAAACAAAGGAAAAAAACATGTGATGCAAAAGCAATCACTCGCCACTTCCCATGGGTAGACCGATGCCCCAAGCAACAGCTACCTTGGAAAGACTCCCGACCCCTCCACGTTTTTATTGCTGAGCATGACAATATATGGCATGGAATTTCCCTTTTTGTCTACCCCCAGCCTACTCCCGGGGGGAGGGGGGGAAGGGCAGGAGAGCAGTGTGAGAAACACAGAAGGCTTTGATGCTCTGCAAGCACTGTTAAGCAATAGCTAAAACTGTTTTAGTCACACGTGTAAAGCATAGCACCATAAGGGCTGCTATGAAGAAAATTAACTCCATCCCAGCCAGACCCAGTACAAGGCATTAAAGCCTTTTCCCAGATGGCTTGCCAATTCTTTCAGGCTCTTGGTGTGCTCAGGTTTCAGTTCCCAAGCCACCGGAGGATGCATCCAAACCAGGCACTGAGCCAAAGGCACCCATTCCTCTTCCCATCCAGGTACTGGAGGTTCAGGAGTCACTTCCCAGGTTCCCTTGCTCTTATGTCAGAACAAGTTTCAAAATGTTTGTGCTATCCACCTCAAGTAGGAGTACTAAACATACTTCCTGCCAGACTCTTACCCCCGAGCACCCACCCTCAAGATCTGCAAGATTTGGCACCTGTAGGTGGTCTCTGCATTGTGGACTACACTACAGCTGTACAATCCTCTTTTCACAGTCCAAAGCTTCCTTTGGATCCCACTTCTGACAGCAGTTTTAGTAATGTCGTTGTTTAGGTCTGGACAGACTAAACACATGCATTAATTACTATGCAATAATTGGTTCCGTGTGAAAGAGTTTGGATATTTATTGTCCCTGTGAAAGAGTGATTACTAATGCAAAGAACACTACAAAGTTACAGGAAAAGTGGCCACCTCTACTTCCCCTTTCCTTGCTGACAGGAGGAGCAGCAGTTGTCAGAGGTTGGGAGGAGTAGGGCGCTGAGGGTGTCCGTTCTGGCCACGCATGAGCATGGTCCCAGGCATCCCCAAAGGCAGAGTCATGCTGCCCCCCCCCCCCTTCAGGCTGAGGTGGATGTGTTTTCTGAGGTGCAGAGCACCTTCCAGATTATTTCACCTTTAGTTGTTGTTGGACTGCTCTGAACTGTCGCTCATTAATTGGTGTAGCGAGTCGCCAGGCAAATATTCTTGTATAAGTTTAGTTCTGCTCTTTCTGCCAATTATGTGGGGTATTATAACACCTGCTTCATTGTGCTTCATCTAACAAAAGTTACAACCCTAACAACTACATAGCAACATACCGAGGGTCAAACAGTGGGCCTCCAACATCAGTCTAGTTATTTGAGTGATGTCAGCTCAGTAGGCCAAGACAACCAGAGGAGGGCAGAGAGCACAGGGGGCAGAGACAGCACAGGGTGGGGAGGGGGGGCAGGGGGTCAGAGAGAAAAAGAGAGAGCACAAGGGGGCGGGGTGGTGGTGGGGTGGGGGGTGGTGGTGCATGCATGAGAGTGGGGGCAGGACTGAGGGATTTAGGGATTTTACAAGTGTAGCACCTCTCTGTCCCCTTCCTTTCTTGCCTTTAGAAATCTTTGCAAGGTTGTTTTTTTTTTTGAAAACCTAAGTGCTGAACCCCTCAAGTTCATGCCAAGGAAAAGTTCTTAACAGTGTTGATTTAGACATTCCAACAGTTATGGCCTTTATGAATGCCTTAATTTATACAATTTGAACATTAAACTCATACAAAGAAGTTGATTCTTAAAGACTTTATTTTTTTTAAAAAAAGCATTCAAGACTGCTTTCTAACCAATGGGCATCATCGACAGGTTCAGTGAAAACACCAGATTTCTTCCTAGTATGACATCTATAATACCAAAAGCATACTATGAGAATTCACGCAGCATAAATTGGTACAACTGGTACATAGCATCACTTGGTACAATGTTTTACAAGAACAAAATTAAACTTTAGCATTAACCGCTATAAAAACAATGTTTCTAACTCGTACAAAGCACAGTAAAAAGCCATCCTGACACATGTTGAAAAACTACACACTAACAAGTCAGTATGACTGGAAGAGAGTATGTTTCATACAAATGAAGCAATTATGCAGTTGGAAAACTATTTACACTCTTTCCTGCTATCAACCACTCTTTCCTGCTATTAACTGGACAAACATACAGGAGTAAGATTAAAACATACTACAGCTCTGTCTCCTGTTTTCTGAATGGGATTTTGAGATGTGCATTGCTTATTAATACTGGATAAAACCATTGAAATACTTTTCAAATGAAGATTAAAGGGGCTGTTATTCCACAAAATTTAACATTAAAATACTATGCTTATAAAATTTTTAAAATTTTTGGTCCATAGATTTCAAATGCAAAATTTAATAACTTTTTTTCTGTTTTGTATTTAAAAAAAAAAACAAACCTCCACTCCAGTGGCATAATTTCTTTTCAAAGAGATTCCTTTGGATTTTCAAGCTCTCTCTCTTCACCTGATGTTCTAGAAAAATAATAAAGCAACATTAATAGCCATATAAAGAATTTTAGACATGTCTTATTTTAAAATTCATTGACCTGGAATAAGACTAGAATCTCAGTGTGTTGATGCACGTTCAGCAGTAGATGAAGTTTGGAAGACTGAAGCAATTAGTGATGCCAGCTTTTCTCCTTGAGAGGACTGTCGTCGTGTGTGTGTGTGTCCCCCCAATTGAGCTCAAGTCAACACTCCAAGCTGTGAACTGCAGTTATTCAGGATCTGTTTTGTATTCCATTCCATTCAGGTGTTCCTGAATAGTAAGCCAAACAGTTTTTTACTGTAGTTCTGACACTGGTACCCATACCAACCATTGGTAGTGTAGAAGATGGAATCCAATATTCTTTTTGTGCTGGAAAAAGGAAAGGAAGTTTGTGTTGACTGCAGGACCATGCCATCAGCAGCGTGCACATTCAAGCTTGTAGCTTCCTTGTAGCACTAATGTATCGGTTTGCTAGAAAACTTTTCACATCCTTCTTCTGGATTTTAGCAGTGGGGTTTCTTCTGCTGAGTTATAAAACCTGAATGATTGCAGCATATTGCTCCAGGTTGTTTGCAGTGACCACCGCAACAATCATTTCCCCCTTATAAACAGAGTGCTTTGCCCCAACTATTTATGAATTTTTAGCCAGAAACTATTGGGTTTTTTATGCATCCTTACTCTACTAAACTAGTTTGTTGTTGGTTTTTTTTTTAGCGGTTTAGAAATATATTTTATGCAATATTTTAGGAAGCAAGTAAGAAATAGATGCTTTACGGAGAGAGGGTCTATGGTTTTAATTTGTGAATTTCTTTCTTTAAAATTAGGCTGAAAAGCAAGCTGAAGCTGCGGAAGCTGCAGTGGTAGCGGCTGCAGTGGCTGTGACTCCAAAAGTAAGCCCTAAAAGAGGAAGACCAGCAGGTAACTTTAAACAAAAAGGAATTTTATTTAGTTTTCCCCATACAAAATAACTTAATAGAGATGGTCAAAGGATTTATTGCCCCCAGATCTCCAGAGTATTACAGAATATTTCCTAATATGTAAACATCCAGTTTTTATTTTTTATATATATATATATTAAAAAAATTATATATATACATCTAAACTACCCTACATGGCAACCTAAGGTATTTAGCACATAAAGAGCCTTAAAATGTTTATGGTTATGCTGGGTCCTCTGAAATAAGAATCATTGTATCCCCTTGCAAATATCACCTTTAGGAAAGCCTCCATAGGATTCTGCTAACTTACAGACTATGCAATAAGACCTCTGTTTCACTGTGGCTTCACAAAGGTTTATATTTATCAAAGATGTATAAAATTGGTACTTAAGTTGTGTTAGAATATCCATAAAACAAGTTTTAAAAAAATGGAGGTAGGAAGACGACTGTCTACAGGTAGAGCTCAGAGGACAGTAAAAACAAGTGAAGAGTTGGAGAAATTTTGCTGAAAAGATGTTTAAAGTAAATCTCTGTAGACCGATAGACAACTGAGAAGAAAATATAGCTATTAGAAGCAGCATGTAATTTAAAAGATTTTGCTAATATTTCTGCAGTACTTGTTTATGAAAGGAGCAATGATTTAATTGTAATTCTTACGGCAAGTTTGCAAGTATTCTTGAAGGAAACATTTTAAATTTGTTTACTGCTAACACGGGGAAAGTTATTGGAGCACTTAAATATGCTATATGAGCATTTAGTCTGGGAAACAGATAATTTAATACTTTATACTCACCTGTATCTGGTGGCATTACGAAAATAACTTTTAGAAAGTGCAACCATAGTTAGCGCCCGGCAAACTATTTAAGACTAGATGTGAGGAAATGAAGTATTACCTTAGTACTTCACCCACTTTCATTATATTTATTATATGAACATTTTCAATATTTTAATGTGTGGGGGATTATATTGATCTTTCAAATGAATTGTGTTTATACAAGCTATTGCCTGTAAGAGCAGGAAAGGACCTTTATAAGAGATGCTTTGGCACCCAATGGGAAATGTGTACTGTGCAGCATTCTCTCGCTTTAATATGATGCATGCATCTCTCGCTTAGCAGTGCTCCACACTAACACCAGCAGCACTTCAAACACTGGGCCGTTAGGTTTTTTCCGAACAGAATGTTCACCGGGGATAGCAGATAAGCATATTCCATAAATTTCAATCCATAATGGCAGCATACTAAGTATTTTCATTTTACAGAATTCAAAGGGTATAAAGGTCAGAAGGTGGATAAACTATTTAGCTCGCTTTAACACTGAAACATGGTGAAATCGAGAAAGTGTAGAACTGTGCTGTATGCCTCAGTGTGGTGGTAGAATTTCTTGACACTGATTTACTCTCAGGGAAAGGGATGGAAGCTCTGTGAAGCTCTTAAGCCTACTACTAATAAATAGGCCGAGTTTAGATTTGCACACTAAATTACTTAAGTTTTCCCCCCCACTTATTATTGTCTTATTATTCCACTTATTATTCTCTTGTTTCAGGCTTCTTTTTATTTTTTTTTTTTTTTTATTAGCTGCGTAACATGAGGCAGGGCCATTTTGAGTGCACTGAGTGGAAAAGGCACAGGAACAGATGATTTAAACCTCTTAGACTGCTATCTTAAAGTACCAAAGTGTTGGTTGAGATTTTAATTTTTCAAAGGGATCTTGATTAAACTTTGATACACAGTTCCAACATTTTAACATTTTTAAATAGAGTTTTTACCCTACTCAGTTTGACTCAAGTGTTGCTTCTATGTGTTGACATGAGAAACAATCCTTTTAGATAAGGAACGGCTGATGGTTGTAGACTAACCTGTTATTTTTGTATAATTAGCTACCGAACTAAAGGTTTCAAAACCAAGAGGGAGACCCAAATTGGTGAAACCACCTTGTCCTTCAGAGACTGACACGTGAGTTGGCTTTTATATAAAATACCTGTCTTTATTGTAAACCAAATGGTTGCATTTGATGAGCTGTTGTGGGAGACTGGCTAGCTGAGAAGGGTCGCGTAGACATGATCCAGCTGGCCGAGCAAGAACTTGAGAAACATCGGATTCAGCCCCCGTAACTACTGAGCTGGCAAGGACACCCTGTCCTTGACTGTAACTGTTGTATGATAACAGGGAGATTGCAGCTGCTCAGGCATGGGAAAAGAGGATGAAAGTAACTGTAAAGAAGGAACTAAGGGCGGGGTTGAAGTTTGGAGGACAGGCCAATCAGAAAGATGTATTGCAGAATATGTATTAGCTAATTATAACGAAGCATAAAAGACGGCTGTACTATTCAATAAACGAAGCTTGCTGATCACTCATATTGAGTGACCCTGTCTTCCCTCCGTCGCGACAAGCTGTCATGACTTACTGAGTTCCTGCTCAGCATTTTCCTTGTAGTACTCAGTATAAGTTGGATGTTGCAGTCAGGATGGGTGGACAACCAGATGGGTTAAAAAAGTGGTTGGATGATTGGGCTCAGAGGATAGGGGTTAATAGGTTGTTTTCTACCTGGAGGCTGGTAACAAGTGGAATACTGCAAGGGTCTATCCTGGAACCTGTCCTGCTTAATATCTTTATGAGTGACCAGGAGGAGGCGACAGAGTGCGCTCTCTTCAAGTTTGCGGATGACAGCAAATTGGGGGGGGGGGGGGGGGGGGGGGCGCGGCAGCAGTCAATACACTTGAAGGCACAGCTGCCATCCAGAGGGAACTAGACAGGTTGGAGGAACAGACTGACAGGAACCTCATGAAATTCAACCAGCACAGATGCAAAATCCTGCCCCGGGAAGGAAGAACCCCTGGCAATGGTACAGGCTGGGAACTGACTGCGGAGCAGCTCTGCTGAAAAGGACCTGGGGGATCCTGGTAGACAGAAAGCTGACCATGAGCCAACAGTGTGCCCTGGCAGCAAAGGAGGCCAACAATATCCTGGGCTGTATGAACAGGAGCATAGGGGATCTGGCTGAGATGGAGTTTACTTTCCCCATAGCAGCCCTCGGTGCTGTGCTTTGTATTTGTAGCTAGAATGGTGTTGATAGCACACCAATGTTTTGGCTATTGCTGAGACATAGTTGGGACAGCTGACCCAAACTGACCAAAGGGCTATTCCATACCATATGACGTCGTGCTCAGCAATAAAAGCTAAGAGAAAGGAGGGGGAGGAGGGGCATTCGTTATTAAGGCATTCACTACACATACTTCCCAGGAAGTGGCTGGACAGTGCCTGCTGATGGGAAGTAAGTAGAGAATAAATCTTCTTTTCTTTTCTTTTCACTTTGTTTCTGGATGCAGCCTTTGCTTTCTTTCATTAAACCACCTTTATCTCGACCCATGTGTTTTTCATTTTATTTTCTCCCCCTGTCCTGCTAAGGAGGGGGAGTGAGTGGTGGGCATCTGGTAGCCAGACAAGGTCAACCCATCACAGCAGTAGAGTGAGAAGCGATTAGCCCCCTCTATTCAGCACTTGTTAGACCACATCTAGAATCCTGGGTCCCCCAATACAAGAAAGATGCTGACTAACTGGAGCGAGTTCAGCAGAGGGCCACCGAGCCGGTCAGAGGGCTGGAACACATGTCCTATGAGGAGAGGCTGAGGGCTTGTCCAGCCTGGAGAAGAGAAGGCTTTGGCGGAGAGCTAATAACAGCCTTGCAATACCTACAAGGAGTTCATCAAGAAGAAGGAGCCAGGCTCGTCATGACGGTGCATGGTGGGAGGATGAGAGGCAACGGGCATAAACTGAAACAAGAGAGGATCAGACTGGATATAGGGAAATACTTTTTCACCCTGAGGACAGTCAAGCAGTGGGGCGGGTTGCCCAGAGAGGTTGTCCAGTCTCCATCCTTGGAGGTTTTCAAGACCTGAGTAACCTGGTCTGAACCACCCCCAGCAAGGGGTTGGACAAGAGACTTCCAGAGGCCCCTTCCAACCTTATCCTATGATCCCATAAAATGAAAGATCTAAGAGTGAGCCAACTTTGTGCAGGTGGAGTATTTGATAGCAAAACCTAAAAAGTACATCTTCCTGAATTGAGAGTTAGGTTCTCTTTTAAACTGGGTATAGATAATGAATATGAAGCTTAAATAATTTACCGTGTTTTAGCATTCATGAAGAGGAGAACACAAAGAAAAAAGGACTGGAAGAGAAGTCCAAAAAACAAGGGAAAAAAGATGAGGAGAATCAGAAGGAAGAAGACAAATCGAGGAAGGAATGTGATAGAAGAGAAGCAAAGAGGGAGACCGAACCAAAATGGAGAAATACTTCCCAAGTGGGTTCTGCATCAGCGTCTGATTCTGGAGAGGATGAAGGAGAACATGAAGGTGATAAGGTATATTGCTCTTTATTGACTTACTTATTGTAAAGAACAGTCGTTCACTGAAAATATTTCTTAAAGCTAATACTAGGTCTTCAATTTTGTCTATTTAAGTGTTGGAGCCTTGTGTCTGGCTAACATAGATGCATGTCTTGGAAATGAGAAGTTGCAGAATTTGTTTCTGTCAAATATTCTTTATTTTTTTTAACGATGGATTTAAATGTAAGTGATTTATTGTAGCAAAAGTTTGTTGGTTTGGTTTTTTTAAATATGCTTACTTGAATGCATATTTTTTTTTGTCCCGAGTGTTGAGAATCTGTGGGGTCTGTGAAAGATAGGAAGCTGTCTCTAGCTGATCATTTGGGAACGGCTTTGGGTCTTTTGGTATTTGGGATATTCTTCTCCATACCTGAGAGAAAGCACTAATAAAACTCAGCTTCTTATCTGCATATAAAATATTTGGATTTAGTTACAGAGGAATGCTAACTCTCATCAGGCTGTTTCATGGGCTAGAGCAATAATATGTAGACATCTAGAGCAGGTAGGTTTAACTACTAATGTTTTTGACGTTCAGTAATCTAAAGACTCCTCTCTTCTGACCCCTAAATAAAAGCAGAAGAAAAAAGGAGGGAGAAACTTTCAAGGAGCTCATCGAAGAAACATGTTACAAGGCCAACATGAGAGAGAACTGACAGAAAGAAAGCGTAAGCAAGAGGAGCAAATGGAATCTGAGCCGTGAGTATGTTTGAATACATAGTGTCTGTACATTGTGGTAGTACTTTGAAACCTGATAAAATTCCCACAGAATCACATGGGGTTGGAAGGGACCTCTGGAGATCATCTAGTCCAACCCCTCTGCCAAAGCAGGTCCACCTAGAGCAGGTTGCACAGGAACTTGTCCAGGCGGCTCCACCACCTCCCCGGGCGGCCTATTCCAGTGCTCTGCCGCCCTCAAAGTAAAGAAGTTCCTCCTCATGTTTAGGTGGGACTTCTTATATTCAAGTTTGTGCCCATTTCCTCTTGTCCTATCCCTGGGCACCACTGAAAAAAGACCGGCCCCGTCCTCTTGACACCTACCCTTTAAGTATTTATAAGCATTGATCAGATCCCCCCTCAGCCTTCTCTTCTCTAGACTAAAAAGACCCAAGTCCCTCAGCCTTTCCTCGTAAGGGAGATGCTCCAGGCCCCTAATCATCTTTGTAGCCCTCCGCTGTACCCTCTCCAGCAGTTGCCTGTCCTTCTTGAACTGGGGAGCCCAATTGGTTTACACTGTGTTCTGTGTCCTCCCTCTGCCTTTTTTTTTTCCCCTGAGCATTATTTAACTTTTTAAGTGGAGAATAAAAAAGCTCTTGTAAATCAATATATAGTATCGTGGGAGGATGGGAAAAATTGAATCCAGAAATTAAGTGATGTCAGTCTTTCAGTGACTTAGATTTCCTAACAGTAGGACAGAGTTGGTGGGTTCTGTTTAGAAGTATCCTGAGAATACCTGAAGAGAGAGCTAACTCTCTTGTTCCAGCAGGGCCATGTATTACATTTTAAGTAAGTCTTGAATACATGAAATTGACATTTATATCAAAATTCTATAGCCGTGAATTAAGTTGCTCAGGCTGTGGAATACATAGGGTTCCCTGGAAAACGCTTCTTTCTCTGTCTGGCAGCTGGAGGCTATACTATCAGACAGAACAAGGAAAAATTATGCTTTATGCTACTCTGGCTCTGCAAAGCCAGTTGAGTAATATCAAGCAGTTTGCAGTCAGAAAACAAATTATCACAAATGAACCAAGCATTAGTATGGAGAGAAGATCCTGCCAGAAACTTAGGGGGTTGGGACAGCGGGAAGAAATCGATCTGACCCATTCTCAAGACCTATTCCACAAGTGGGTAAAGAAGCCACCACCATGAGATCGGGATGTTCCCATCCACACAGTTCTTGGGAAGGAGGAAGAAGGGGGAGAACCAGGCAAAAATTCTGGGAATTAGGAGAAGGAAGCGGTCCCCTTCATCTGTAACAATAAAAGTATAACCTTTCTCTATCCTTTAACAAAAATCTAGATTCATTTACTCCCCCCACAAGTGATTTCGTCTCGTCCTTGTCAGTTATTCTTTCTCTAGAAACCTAAACACACTTCTTCCTTGGGGCAAACCTAAACTTTTCCAGTGTCCCAAAGACACTAAATTGTTTTTATCGTTTCTGCAATTCTTAATATATATGTAAATCTGACACGCTTTTTGATTTCTGCAATCATAAAATCATAGAATCATAGAATGGTTAGAGCTGGAAGGGACCTTAAAGATCATCTAGTTCCAACCCCCCTGCCACGGGCAGGGACACCTCCCACTAGAGCAGGTTGCTCAAAGCCCCATCCAGCCTGGCCTTAAACACTTCCAGGGAAGGGGCATCCACAACTTCCCTGGGCAACCTGTTCCAGTGCCTCACCACCCTCACAGTAAAGAATTTCTTTCTGGTATCTAATCTAAATCTCCCCTCTTCCAATTTAAAACCATTACCCCTTGTCCTGTCACTACACTTCCTGACAAAGAGTCCCTCGCCAGCTCTCCTGTAGGCTCCCTTCAGATATTGGTAGGCTGCTATAAGGTCTCCCTGGAGCTTTCTCTTCTCCAGGCTGAACAATCCCAGCTCTCTCAGCCTGTCTTCATAGGGGAGGTGCTCCAGCCCCATGATCATCTTCGTTGCCCTCCTCTGGACCCACTTGGGCAGGTCCATGTCTTTCTTATGCTGGGGGCCCCAGAGCTGAACACAGTACTCCAGGTGGGGTCTCACGAGAGCCGAGTCTTCTTTACTTTTAAATAGATTTCATATTTTATGTACATCTACAAATTCAAGCATTCTTATGGATGTTTGACCAGAACGGTTTAATTTGGCAACTTTATACACCTGTCACGCTTAGCCAAAGAGTTCTGAAATTTCATAGGCAGAAGTTCTAGTGCTATTTAGGCAATTCTCTTACATTGTATTTACTTGCCTACTGAGTAGAATAAGAGAATTTGGAAAAATTTACAAACCATTTGCTCAGACTCAGTACTCGGTGCTTATGAGTGTTTTGTAAATTCACGTTTTGCTCATGTTTACTCTGCTTAATGGCCTCTTTAAACAATTTAACACCGCATATAAAATTGTAAGCAAGTTTAACATGACAAATATAGTGTGCAGATTGTTTGAGTTTTAACGTGTGCAGCGTATGCATTTCTCAGCATGAAAGGTGTACCAGTTTAGTCAGAGTGGTAAGCTTACAAGTGGACTTTTACTGCAAAAACTGTAAACTAACTTTGGTTTAAGCAATATAGGTTTGTGTTATGCACACATTGTTTGATAATGGCCAATCCAAATAAATTGCTCTTAAGTAGCCATACAAGGGTTTATGTAAGCAGGTTTGATTTCTTCTTTTAGATGAGTCAAACAATGCTAACCGGAGATTTCAAGCCAATGCAAATACATACTCACTCACTCACTCTCTCTTAAATAGAGGGAAATGTATATTGGCAGAATGTAACACTACCACTGGCTCAATTCTTGGAAGATATACTTGCAAGTTTTAAAGGACAAAAGCACAATATTGTGCTGTAATATTTAAAGAAATATATGAATTAATTTGCCTATAGTTGCTTGTTTGAGACAACCTGGTCAAGATATCTTGTGCAAGTACGTGAAGTGTTTGTCTTCAGTTTCTTTTGACCAGTAATGACCACTGGTGTGTCATGTCTGTACCCAAATAGCCTTATGCTTTTAACAGGAAATAAAAGGGCAATAAAAAGACTCAGTTTGTCTCTTGCCACTACAAAAATCCAAGCATTGTCAGGTTCTGTAGAAACAAGGAAGTGGAACAGGTCATGAAAAATGTACCTTGGAGACAGTTATTAAAAGTGGCTATTTGATTTCAAGTGACTGGCCAAATATGCTCTACTGTCCAACCGTTTCATTTACTATTTCAATTAACTCAGATGCCACACTGCATTAATGTCATATTGCATTTTGAACAACTCATCGATTTAAGCACAGTGCTGTGTTGCATAACTTGGGTTTGGAACCTGCACTGATCTCTTATTTATAAAAGGTACTACTTTAGTATGCCACTCATCCAGGCAAAACAAACATTTGCAATTATCATTATTTAGCTGAAAACTCCCAAATGACATTTTTTAAAGCTGTCCAATCAGAAACCAATAATTTCAAGACTACCTCTGGAGCAAAATCAAGTTCCTGTTAATCTAAAAGAAGAGATAAAACATATAACTTAAGTTTAGCCTACTGCAATAGTCAACACGTCCCACAGATTTATATACAAAATTTTAGCTTCCAGGCAGCCAAAAGGAATGCTGGACAACACAAGTCTCTCGGACTCTTTCATGCTTCTAAAACCAAGGAGAACACTGCTGACAGTATAGCTTCCCCCAACAAATACTGCTGGACAAAAACAATCTGTGAGCACTGACTACAGGAGTACTTAAAACAAACTAGCACTTAAAGAAAAGATTTCAGCTAAAGCTAAAAAATGTTTGTTCACATCTAGAGTGGAATTAACATATGATTATATTTCTATAAAGTTGAGGAGAAAATCCTGTAAAGAAAACATTAATTAAACATGATTAAGTAGCTTCAAATTAGAAATGGTTCGTTCATGAACTTACTAACATTAACTCACTTTTTCTTAGTGCCAACTTCACGCTTCTCTTTCTTTTCCTCAGTGTTCTCTCCATTCTGTTGTGATTGGTTGATGTCCTGAATTTCAGACCCTTCATTTAGTGTCTTCACACCTTTAAAATTAAGGGGAAAGAATCAGCACTGCAGGAAGCAAGAAAAGCAAAATTCTCTCATAAGAAGCATCAACTTCAACACTACAGATGTTTTTCATATAATCTTGAAATGTACCAGCTGAAGCTATATATAGAAGAAAGGAAACATATTATGACTTAAGAATTCAGTATACCTCAGTCCCATAAACTGCGTTATATAAATAAAATGAGCAAGCATATAAAATATTGCTGAAGGATACATTTTCAAGGTAATTCACAAGGCATCTCAAGACAAACTCAAGAACATTTTAAAATGAATTTGAGAAGTATTGTGTATGACAGTTAACCTGAAGTGATGAGCATATATATATTTCAAGAGTGGCTAGGTAGGAGGGAGTCCCAGGCCAGAGCTGTGGGAGGAAGCAGCCACTCTTGAACTTGGTTCACAAAGTAGTGGAGATTGGATATAAATAAGAAACTAAAAATGAACTGTGAGGCTAACTGAAAGAACTATTTTCACCACATAAAGTATTAACTACGGAACTACGGAAGCTCATTCAGCTATTATACTCCTAGAAGTATGTTAGCTGAATTGACTTCAGTACTAATCTTCTTCCTTCCCTACTCCCATGATGCAACTTGGAAGATAACTGCAGTGTAATTAGTTACTAAGGAAATCCTACTGTACTATAAATTTCATTAAAAATATAGCACAAACATAGCTGGTAACATTTCAGCCTCTGTGCTACTATAGTGAAGTCACCTGGGGAGAGTGGGATGAAGTACACCAACACCTACCTGTTAGTTCTTTTTCCTTTTCTATTTTTTTGGTTGGACCTTTCTTCCAGTGTTCTTTGGGTTTTTTTGTTTCCTCATGCTGCTTCTGCTCAGCAAGTGATTTATTTAGCACCTGTGAGAGAACAGAATCTCCTTCTCCAACTAGAAACATGGTCTTGAACTTGTTATAGAGCATTGTAGATTTTTCCATGATTACTTGGCTAACTTTGAACTTCTGTATCTGAAAATGAAAAGATAAAGCAGTCAACTCCACTTATATATATATACATGTCTACTTCATCTCAGTAAGTTCTATGTGAAATTCTTAAGTCGTTGTATGTTATGTTTAGACTTGAAGTGAAACGTGCTCCAAAGTAGTAAATAAACTTGATGTCAATTAAAAAAAAGTTTCCCTTTTGAAGTTACTTTAAATGAAGTTGCAAAACTCACCTTCTTTAGAGTCAAAATCATCTCTGTGTGTTTTTGAGCTTGTTGCATTGTGACCTGAAGGGAAGCAAGCTCATCAAGAGCCTCAATACACCTGTTCACATCCTGTATATAAATAAAATTCTGATTTGAAAACTTTGTTTAAACACTAACAATCTTTGGTAGCCACATTAAGAGGGGAAAAAATATAAAATGGAAGGCAATGTTGAGTTTTACTTCCTGTTCTTGGGGGAAAGTAGCAAAAAAGCAACTCATACTGCTTAGATTTCTCTCTAAAGAGATAAGACCTTCACTCATCAAATTATTTATAAAGATACTCAAGTTGTAGAAACCACCTGGGTACTTGGCAGAGAAAAAGAAGGATTCAGGACTACTCTCAGCAGAATATGGTAGTTGTCACACTAACTCAGTGATAAATACAGTAAAGATGCTTTCTTTGCTTTAGCTCTACAACCAATCTTATAAAATCTTCTGATCCAGGCAAGAGTAAGATTATATCTCTGTGAGCTTTTATTTCAAGTATTTTTACATTTGAAGTGAATTTACTATCTTGAGTTCAGCTGGCAAAAAAATATTTAAACTGAACTATTTTTCTGAGGTGAAAACTTTTAAATTTAATATGAATTACTTTGAAGTCAGAAATTTTTTATAGACTTAAGAGTTGGCTGTACTAGAAACAAATGTTTTACTCTTTAGCATGACAGCACAAACTCGTAGACTGAGTTGAAACTGCTCACTACTTCTCATGCTGCTAAATGCAGAAGCCACCGCAGCATTTGTTAAGAAAGACGACTTTGCTTAAACTAGTAGTTTCTCATTATACAAATAGCCTTCATGAAGTAAAAGTGCTAAATTAATAGCCAAATCCCTTTCAACACTTTTCACATGATGGCACTCTGAGAAGACCAGGTGAGTAATCAAGAAAGAAGCTCTCCAAACCAGGTCTTGCAAATTAAAGAATTCCTTTACTTCTCAAGTAATATTGTTTAACAAATCATACTTCAAACCAGGCATTCAAAAAATATTTCCTACCTGAATTGTATACATACATTAATGAACAAAATATACTTACTAGATTATCAATTTTGAGTGAATTTTTAATTTCTGCATGTATCCTTTGAAGCCTGGAATCCATTGATGTTTCTAAAGATCAGAAATAGCAGTCATGAATATTTAATAATTTCATGAGATGGTTTTGTAGAAACATTTCTACAAACCTGAACTTGATTTACAGGAGGCAAAATTATGAGTAGGCAACTCATATTAAGTTTTCCTAAGGTGCATTAAGGTAGCAAATAATGTAGGTGTTTTGTTGTTTTTTTTTTTAACTGGACACACAACAACATGAAATTACAACTGAACATTTTTCTGCTGTAATATCCAACTGTTGCCCTCTAGAAGTTAACCCAGGTTAAAACAAAGTTTCAATAAATAGTAAGAGCTGGGAAACTGTGGGAGCTTTATGATGAGAGGATACCTGAATATTGATGCTTTGGATTTCAGAAACTTGGACACAGTCATAGTCCAAATCCATCCAAATAAAGTAGTTCACAATGCATGGGCCCTAACAAGTGGTAAAGGCAAACAAATAAGTTGATGTCTAACTCATAGGTACTAAAGGTCTGTATTGGGTTTATGTGGCAAGGTTTTGGTAGCAGGGGGAGCTGCAGGGGTAACTGTTGTGAGAAGAGATCAGGGATTGCACCTGTGCTGGACACAGCCAATTCCAGCCAGCTCTGCAATGGATCCACTGCTGGCCAAATATGAGCACAGCTGGTGGGGCCTCTGTGAAAATGTATTTAAGAAAGGGTAAAAAACATTGTGCAGCAGAGTGTGAGAGAGAGGAGTGAGGGAAATAAAACAAAGGAAAAAAAAAACACAGTGTGAGAAACAATCCTGCAAACACCAAGGTAAGGGAAGAAGGAGGGTGTGGTGGGTTGCCAGGCGCCCAGCAAGCCACTCTGCCACTCCCCCTCAACAGGACAGTGGAAGAAAATATGATGAAAAACTTGTGGGTTGAGATAAGGACAGGGAGATCACTCAGCAATTACTGTCATGGGCAAAACAGACTCAACTTGGGGAAATTAATTTAATTTATTGACAATCAAATCAGAACAGGATAATGAGAAATAAGGACAAATCTATAAAAACCTTCCACCCACCCTTCCCTTCTTCCTAGGCTCAACTTTACTCTTGACTTCTCTATCTGTCGCGACGGAGGGAAGACAGGGCCACTCAATATGAGTGATCAGCAAGCTTCGTTTATTGATTCACACAGTGGCCTTTTATGTTCTAACATAATTAGCTCATACATATTACAAAAGTTAAGCTCATGATTGGTTAGTTCTTAGAAAGATCAACTCCACCCTTGGTTCCTTCTTTACAGTTACTTTCATCCTCTTTTCCCATGCCTGAGCAGCTGCAACCTCTCTGTTATCTTACAACAATTATAGTCAAGGACGAGGTGTCTTTACCAGCCCAGTAGTTACGGGGGCTGAATCCGATGTTTCTCAAGCTTTTGCTCGGCCAGCTGGATCATGTCTACGTGACCCTTCTCAGCTAGCCATTCTCCCACAATTCCCCCGTTTTTATTTTGAATGACATAGGCTTGGTTAAACATCCGTAACACAAGGGTTTTCATACAAGACAACATACAACTCACACAAAGCAACGCTATTAGTACAATGATTAAGACTAGCAATCCCGTCTGTAAAAGATTTCTCAGCCATCCGGACAGACCCAACCAGTCTCCAAGAGCACCCCTATAAGGCACGTAGTAAATGGGGAGCGGGGTGTTGCTAGGCTTGCACAAAAGCTGGTCATGTTGAGTGACCGAGCTAAAGTTATCCACACATTTTCTCGTGGGTCAAACATCTCGCTATATGGGATGGCTCTTATGCTTACAACTAAGGCAACTACTATAAAGCTTTCTATACCTAAATTAACCATTTTCTCTGTTTCAACTTCTAAGCAAATAGCATGCACATAATACCTAGGGGTTACAGACCCCACAGACTGTACAATTAATTTCTGTCTTTGCGACCTCGTGGTTCACACTCAGGCGCAGCGGTCTCAGTCCGTTGGTTTACGGTGATTAGTCGGGTCACCTTTAGCGGCGACTTCAGGGTGGTCGATGGTGGGCCTTACCCAATGGCTGGGAACCCAGATGGTACCTGTATCGGTAGAAACACAGACATAACCACGTCCTACGTAAACCACTTTTGCGGGACCTGTCCATTCAAAGCGTTGGTCTGGCCCCTCCCGATTAATCGCGGGAAGGGTAAAAGCAAATCTTTGTCTATCATCTTCATGCAAAGCAATAGTGAAAAAACAGTCTTTTAGATCCACAATAAGCAGGTGCCAGCCTTCCGGTATCATAGCTGGGTTGGGCAAACCAGGCTGTAATGCTCCCATGTCATACATTTGTTTATTTACAGCTCTCAAATCATGGAGCAGTCGATATTTTCCTGATTTCTTCTTGATAACAAAAATGGGAGTATTCCAAGGGCTTGTCGATAGCCTTAGGTGCCCTTGTTCGAATTGTTCCCGGACGAGTGTATGCGCCTGTTCCAGACTTTCCCGTTTTAGTGGCCATTGCTCTACCCACACTGGTTCTGTTGTTCTCCAGCGAAGCGGGATCGGGAAAGTCCAAGCAATGGCCGCTCCTAAAAAGGGGGGTCTGAAGTAAGGACCATTCCCATTTGTGCAAGGATGTCACGCCCTATCAACGCATGTACCCCCTCAGGCAATGGGACAATAGAAACAGTACAGTTCACTACCTTGTCCCCTATGGTCCATCGTAAAAGGGGTGATTTGCGAGCAAGGGTCAATCCTCCTACTCCCGCGACCGTGGCGCTGATCGCGTAGGTCGGCCATTGAGCCGGCCACTTATGCGTGCTGATTATGGAAATGTCAGCGCCAGTGTCTAGAAGAGCAACAAGTGATATAGTTAGGTTGGCGTATTGCACAGCAACCGGGCGTTGTGGCCTTTGGCGCAAGCCGACAGTTAGTAAGGCCATTTGTCCTGTAGACCCAAAGGCTCCTTGCGCTCGTGGCTGCTCTTGCAGTGGTGGAAGGGCTCCCGCAAGATGTGGTAGGGGAATTAATTGCGCCACCTTGGTGCCTTTAGCGATGAAGAGCGGTGGAAATAACGTGTGGGCCATGATCTGGATCTCACCATGGTAATCTTTATCAATCAGTCCCACCAACACATTAAGTCCCAGCATGGTGGCCGATGAACGGCCTATAAGTAGTGCTCCGACAGCTTGTCCATTGATACAGATTGGTCCCTGTGTGCCGGTAGCAATGCTGACAGGCTTTGAGTCCAACAGGGTACAATCTACTGCTGTTGCCAGGTCCAAGCCGAGGCTTCCGCTTGTGGCTGGTCTGAGCTGAAGGGATTGAGTGCTGCCGGATATGCAGCCGCTTTTTGTGTCGGCGCGGGGCGGCTCTTCCCGCTGAATCGTCCGTTTCCCGGTTTGGAAGCGCGACATGCAGTCTCATTGTGGTTGTCCGACCGGCAGTTTCTGCACCATACTGAGCCGGCGTCGCAGTTCCGTCTGATGTGTCCAGCAGCGCCGCAACGGTAGCATCGTGGGCGAGGTGATCCAGTAGCACTTAATCGATGAACGGAGGCTTGCAAAGGAGCAAGGGCTGCAAGAACTTGACTCTGCATAGCCTGCGCGTGTTCCTTTAAACTATTCCCTAGTTCCTTTACTGCCTCAACTAACATTGCCTGTGGCCCTACCGGTACCTGAGCCATCCTTTCTAGTCCTTCCTCGATAGTCCATGTCCCTGGCAATGTAGCCAAGATGTTGCGTGTGGCCGGATTACTATTTTGTATAGCACATTGCTTTAGTATAGTGCCTCTGAGATAATCGGGCACCCCGGCCGCCTGTATGGCGTCTGCTACTCGATCTATAAATAGGCCAAATGGTTCCTCCCTTCCCTGCTTAATACCCATATATGAAGGCACACCTCCAGGTTCCTTAAGACGATCAAAAGCCTGTCTTGCCAATGTCATTGATTCTTTTACTTTATCCGGTCCCATAAGTGCCTGTGCTTCTGGCCGCAGATACAGTCCCACCCCCAATAGCTCATCAAGGGTGACTCCGTGTAACGGATCTCCCGGTTGCCTTACTGTGGCAACTGATTGCTGACAAGCAGCCTGCCAATGCGCATTAAACAACAGCTGCTGGTGTTGTGTCAAAATCAACTTCATAATACTACGTACATCCCCCGGGAGTAATATATTGGTGCCCCAGATAAAGTCTAGCATTTGCCTTGTGGGCTCTCCTTTGATCCCTGAGTCACTCACCGTGGATCGCAACTGAGTTAATAACTTCCAATCTAGGTTCTGAATTGTGGCAGTTATTCGCCCTTGGTCATTTAGCTGGTAAGTTACCGGGAACACCTCATGTACAATGCTCGAGGCAAATTCTCTATCTCCGGAGGCCATCGCCTCCTCTGCAATTTGCTGCCACATCCTCTGTCTTTCTGTGATAATACTCTGCCCCTCCGTGGAAGGATTATGGCTCATTCCTTTCCCTGCATAACTTTCTTCTGACTTCTCTCCTTTTTCTGTTTCCATCGGGGGGGCCGATGGGTCCTCACTATCTCCAGGTGACTCGGGAGGAGATGGAACAAAGACCGAGTGCTCCCACGTTCCCGCTACCCCTTCAGGGACGACTATAGTGCGAACCGAGGGAGGCAACGGGCAACCCGAGGGAGGGGGAGCTGGCTTTTGTTGCGAGGCAGTTGCACCCGTCCCAGTTAATCCCCCTAACCTTTCAGACGCAGCAGCAGCAGCTCTCTGCTCTGCTTTATGCATCACCAGCGCGTTCGTAACTGCACGCCAAGGCTTCATCAGTTTCTTGGCTAACTTCTCATCATTTATTACTTCATCAAATATTTTATCCCCATATCTCTGCCACTCCTCTTCCTCAAAAACTGTATCGGGATTAGCAAAGAATCCTCTAGCTGCCCCATAAGCTAATAACTCTGGTAATTCCTTTTTACAATGTAAACCTTCTATGCTCCGCTTTTCTAAAAAGCATTTGAGCAAATCATACGCCGCTTGTCTATTCATACCTTCGTCAGCGCGCTGTTGCAGCCTTCCAGACTTCGGCGGCGCGTAGCCGGCAGGACACTCTCTATAGGTGCTCCAGGGCGCGGGGACCTTTTCCTTTAATCCCTTTCGCTCTCGGGTGCGGGGACCTTTTCCTTTAATCCCTTTCGCTCTTGGGCGCGGGGACCTTTTCCTTTAATCCCTTTCGCCTCCTGCGCTGCTTACAGGACCAGCACTGAGACTCCGTTGACCGTGGCTCGCAGGTTCAGCCCTCTGTAGGGTCCCTGTTTCGGGCGCCATTTGTCGCGACGGAGGGAAGACAGGGCCACTCAATATGAGTGATCAGCAAGCTTCGTTTATTGATTCACACAGTGGCCTTTTATGTTCTAACATAATTAGCTCATACATATTACAAAAGTTAAGCTCATGATTGGTTAGTTCTTAGAAAGATCAACTCCACCCTTGGTTCCTTCTTTACAGTTACTTTCATCCTCTTTTCCCATGCCTGAGCAGCTGCAACCTCTCTGTTATCTTACAACAATTATAGTCAAGGACGAGGTGTCTTTACCAGCCCAGTAGTTACGGGGGCTGAATCCGATGTTTCTCAAGCTTTTGCTCGGCCAGCTGGATCATGTCTACGTGACCCTTCTCAGCTAGCCATTCTCCCACATCTATCTCCTCCCCCAAGCGGCACAGGGGGATGGGGAATGGGGGTTGTGGTCAATTCATAATGCTTTGTCTCTGCCACTCTTTCCTCCACATGCTGTTTCTCTACTCCAGTGTGAGGTTCCTCCCATGGGAGACAATCCTTCATGACCTTCTCCAACGTGGGTCCTTCCCACAGGCTGCAGTTCTTCAAGAACTGCTCCAGCATGGGTCCTTTCCATGGGATGCAGTCTTCCAGGAATGGACTGTTCCAGCGTGGGTCCCCTGTGGGGCCAAAGGTCCTGCCAGAAAAACCTGCTCCCGCATGGGTTCTTCCCATGGGCTGCAGTTCCTGCCAGGAGCCTGCTCCAGCATGGGCTCTCCACGGGGTCACAGCTTTCTTCAGGTCACATCCACCTGCTCTGGTGGCATGGGGTCCTCCTTGGGCTGCAGGGGGACAACGTGTCACCATGGTCTTCACCATGGGCTGCAGGGGAATCTTCTCTGGCACCTGGAGCACCTCCTCCCCCTCCTTCTTCACTGACCTTGGTGTCTGCAGAGTCGTTTCTCTCACATTTTTCTCATTCCTCTCTCTCACAGCTGCTGCACAGTGGTTTTTTACCCTTTCTTAAATATGGTTTTACAGAAGTGACACCATCATTGCTGATTGGCTCAGCTTTGGCCAGCGGTGGGTCTGTCTTGGAGCCAGCTGGAACTGGCTCTATCTGACACTGGGGGTAGCTCCTGAGCTCTTCTCACAGAATCCATTCTGCAACCCTCCCCTTCTCTGCTACCAAAACCTTGCCACGTAAACCCAGTACAGCAGGGGAGGAGGTGCTTTAGGTGCCAGAGCAGAGATTCCCCTGCAGCCCACGGAGAGCCAGAGCAAGTATCCACCCTGCAGCCTGTGGAGACCCCATGTTGGAGCAGGCTCCTGACAGGAACTGCAGCCAGTGGAAAGGACCCATGCTGGAGCAGGGAAAAGTGTGAGGAGGAAGGAGTAGCAGAGATGAACTATTATCAACTGACCACAACCCCTCTTTCCCCATCTCTGCTGTGCTTCTAGGGGCAAGGGGGGGGGGGGAGGGATAGAAGAGTTGGGAATGAAGGAGTGAAGTTGAGCCTGGGAAGAAGAGGGGGTGGGGTGAAGGAATTTTAGGTTTTGTCTTTTCACCATCCTACTCTATTTTTAATTGGCAATAACTTAAGTTAATTTTCCCCATCTCAAGTCTATTTTTCACCCTGATGGTGATAGGTAAGTGATCTCCCTGTCCTTATCTCGACCCATGAGGTTTTCCATCTTATTTTCTCCCCCATCCTGTTAAGGAGGGAGAGTAAGAGAGCAGCTGGTTGACCCATCACATTTATTTGGATTTTCTTCGGTATACAAGTGGTATACATACTAAGTAATATTGCAGGCAAACTGCTTATTTTTTTTGTCCCATCTGTCCTGGGCACATTTATAAAAAAATCTCTCCTCCTGCCAATGCTGGAATTGATTACAGTTTAAATCACTGTACTTTTACTATATAACAAAAGATAGGTGGAACCTGAAGGCAGTGGTTTGAACTGCTCTTAAGACTAAGAAGGGTAGAGCTGGTTTGGAAGTCTCATCTGGTGGATGAGAACTCAGTGACTATCCCAAATCTAAGCCCCTTTCCTGGAAAAGGATACCATCTGACTATTTGCAAGGGCTCCCCTGATTATTCTGCTACGATGGAACAGACAATTAGTTGTGAAGATAAAGAACTAAAGTGATTCAGTTCAAAGAAACAGAACCTTTGATTTCATAAGCTGGTGAATGGAGAACATGTAAAAGATTTAAAAACTAGGATCATAATACTGAAGACCAGTTCTAACACACTGCTGAAGGAAAGAATGTAGAAGGCCTAAAACAAGAATACGCTGTTTCAAAGATCTGAAGGAAGCAATCACAGATCAAACATCTTTGAGATCACAAAACCGCCTTAGCAGTAAGTCTAGACATGTGTTTCTTTTAAAAAAATTAAGATAGTTTAAAAAATTGTGTATTTATATATTCTGTGTATGTATATACATATTAAGAATATTTAATATTCTTTAAACTAACCTCTCTTCTTCTCCATCCTCTTAACTTCTGATTTCTTACCTTCTTCTTTATTTTGCCTATAAAAACATGAAAGCATTTTTACAATGCTGTCTTCTAAAGTCTTAAGGGTTTTTTTTTATTATTATTTTTTAAATGAGATGTTTTGAGACATTCCAACTGTGAGTAAAAATACAGAAGTCAAACTCTGGTTTCTTCAAAGATCAAAATAAATTAAATTAATTTATTTATTAAGATACTGAAGATAAGGAATCCTCCAGATTAGCAGACTGTTTCCCCTAGAGGTAGCAAATGAAAGTATTATTAAAATGTAAAAATTAAGATAAAACTGCAGTGTATGAAACAGATTGATGGAGAGAGAATATTGTAAGAGGACACAAATTTAAAACTGACATTCAAGTTTACTTCAGGGAATAATGGGAAAAAGATCAATTATAAGACAAATAACTCCCACAGCAACTCTACTAAAAGAAGTACAGAAATAAATAAGCTATAAGTATACAACAATCTTTAAAGAAAACTCCTAAAATATTTTTATTTACAAAAAAAACCCCAAACAAACCCTATTTATCAAGTGTTCAGTCTTGTTTTATCATGGCATTTAAAAGCCTTATTTTAATTGGTATATTCCACCATTCTGTGAGTTTTCCTAAATGTCATAAAAATAAGCATCCATTAGAAATCTTGCATGTATATCAGTTTCCATACTCCTATCACATTTTATTCAGATACTGCGTCAGACTTCCAAAAGTTTAAGATTATTATATAATTCTGCAGAATTTTGTAAAAGAAGGGGGGAAATTCTAAGGTCTCCTCTAAGTGTTCTCCTTGGTTTTAGAAGCATGAAAGAGTCCGAGAGACTTGTGTTGTCCAGCATTCCTTTTGGCTGCCTGGAAGCTAAAATTTTGTATATAAATCTGTGGGACGTGTTGACTATTGCAGTAGGCTAAACTTAAGTTATATGTTTTATCTCTTCTTTTAGATTAACAGGAACTTGATTTTGCTCCAGAGGTAGTCTTGAAATTATTGGTTTCTGATTGGACAGCTTTAAAAAATGTCATTTGGGAGTTTTCAGCTAAATAATGATAATTGCAAATGTTTGTTTTGCCTGGATGAGTGGCATACTAAAGTAGTACCTTTTATAAATAAGAGATCAGTGCAGGTTCCAAACCCAAGTTATGCAACACAGCACTGTGCTTAAATCGATGAGTTGTTCAAAATGCAATATGACATTAATGCAGTGTGGCATCTGAGTTAATTGAAATAGTAAATGAAACGGTTGGACAGTAGAGCATATTTGGCCAGTCACTTGAAATCAAATAGCCACTTTTAATAACTGTCTCCAAGGTACATTTTTCATGACCTGTTCCACTTCCTTGTTTCTACAGAACCTGACAATGCTTGGATTTTTGTAGTGGCAAGAGACAAACTGAGTCTTTTTATTGCCCTTTTATTTCCTGTTAAAAGCATAAGGCTATTTGGGTACAGACATGACACACCAGTGGTCATTACTGGTCAAAAGAAACTGAAGACAAACACTTCACGTACTTGCACAAGATATCTTGACCAGGTTGTCTCAAACAAGCAACTATAGGCAAATTAATTCATATATTTCTTTAAATATTACAGCACAATATTGTGCTTTTGTCCTTTAAAACTTGCAAGTATATCTTCCAAGAATTGAGCCAGTGGTAGTGTTACATTCTGCCAATATACATTTCCCTCTATTTAAGAGAGAGTGAGTGAGTGAGTATGTATTTGCATTGGCTTGAAATCTCCGGTTAGCATTGTTTGACTCATCTAAAAGAAGAAATCAAACCTGCTTACATAAACCCTTGTATGGCTACTTAAGAGCAATTTATTTGGATTGGCCATTATCAAACAATGTGTGCATAACACAAACCTATATTGCTTAAACCAAAGTTAGTTTACAGTTTTTGCAGTAAAAGTCCACTTGTAAGCTTACCACTCTGACTAAACTGGTACACCTTTCATGCTGAGAAATGCATACGCTGCACACGTTAAAACTCAAACAATCTGCACACTATATTTGTCATGTTAAACTTGCTTACAATTTTATATGCGGTGTTAAATTGTTTAAAGAGGCCATTAAGCAGAGTAAACATGAGCAAAACGTGAATTTACAAAACACTCATAAGCACCGAGTACTGAGTCTGAGCAAATGGTTTGTAAATTTTTCCAAATTCTCTTATTCTACTCAGTAGGCAAGTAAATACAATGTAAGAGAATTGCCTAAATAGCACTAGAACTTCTGCCTATGAAATTTCAGAACTCTTTGGCTAAGCGTGACAGGTGTATAAAGTTGCCAAATTAAACCGTTCTGGTCAAACATCCATAAGAATGCTTGAATTTGTAGATGTACATAAAATATGAAATCTATTTAAAAGTAAAGAAGACTCGGCTCTCGTGAGACCCCACCTGGAGTACTGTGTTCAGCTCTGGGGCCCCCAGCATAAGAAAGACATGGACCTGCCCAAGTGGGTCCAGAGGAGGGCAACGAAGATGATCATGGGGCTGGAGCACCTCCCCTATGAAGACAGGCTGAGAGAGCTGGGATTGTTCAGCCTGGAGAAGAGAAAGCTCCAGGGAGACCTTATAGCAGCCTACCAATATCTGAAGGGAGCCTACAGGAGAGCTGGCGAGGGACTCTTTGTCAGGAAGTGTAGTGACAGGACAAGGGGTAATGGTTTTAAATTGGAAGAGGGGAGATTTAGATTAGATACCAGAAAGAAATTCTTTACTGTGAGGGTGGTGAGGCACTGGAACAGGTTGCCCAGGGAAGTTGTGGATGCCCCTTCCCTGGAAGTGTTTAAGGCCAGGCTGGATGGGGCTTTGAGCAACCTGCTCTAGTGGGAGGTGTCCCTGCCCGTGGCAGGGGGGTTGGAACTAGATGATCTTTAAGGTCCCTTCCAGCTCTAACCATTCTATGATTCTATGATTTTATGATTGCAGAAATCAAAAAGCGTGTCAGATTTACATATATATTAAGAATTGCAGAAACGATAAAAACAATTTAGTGTCTTTGGGACACTGGAAAAGTTTAGGTTTGCCCCAAGGAAGAAGTGTGTTTAGGTTTCTAGAGAAAGAATAACTGACAAGGACGAGACGAAATCACTTGTGGGGGGAGTAAATGAATCTAGATTTTTGTTAAAGGATAGAGAAAGGTTATACTTTTATTGTTACAGATGAAGGGGACCGCTTCCTTCTCCTAATTCCCAGAATTTTTGCCTGGTTCTCCCCCTTCTTCCTCCTTCCCAAGAACTGTGTGGATGGGAACATCCCGATCTCATGGTGGTGGCTTCTTTACCCACTTGTGGAATAGGTCTTGAGAATGGGTCAGATCGATTTCTTCCCGCTGTCCCAACCCCCTAAGTTTCTGGCAGGATCTTCTCTCCATACTAATGCTTGGTTCATTTGTGATAATTTGTTTTCTGACTGCAAACTGCTTGATATTACTCAACTGGCTTTGCAGAGCCAGAGTAGCATAAAGCATAATTTTTCCTTGTTCTGTCTGATAGTATAGCCTCCAGCTGCCAGACAGAGAAAGAAGCGTTTTCCAGGGAACCCTATGTATTCCACAGCCTGAGCAACTTAATTCACGGCTATAGAATTTTGATATAAATGTCAATTTCATGTATTCAAGACTTACTTAAAATGTAATACATGGCCCTGCTGGAACAAGAGAGTTAGCTCTCTCTTCAGGTATTCTCAGGATACTTCTAAACAGAACCCACCAACTCTGTCCTACTGTTAGGAAATCTAAGTCACTGAAAGACTGACATCACTTAATTTCTGGATTCAATTTTTCCCATCCTCCCACGATACTATATATTGATTTACAAGAGCTTTTTTATTCTCCACTTAAAAAGTTAAATAATGCTCAGGGGAAAAAAAAAAGGCAGAGGGAGGACACAGAACACAGTGTAAACCAATTGGGCTCCCCAGTTCAAGAAGGACAGGCAACTGCTGGAGAGGGTACAGCGGAGGGCTACAAAGATGATTAGGGGCCTGGAGCATCTCCCTTACGAGGAAAGGCTGAGGGACTTGGGTCTTTTTAGTCTAGAGAAGAGAAGGCTGAGGGGGGATCTGATCAATGCTTATAAATACTTAAAGGGTAGGTGTCAAGAGGACGGGGCCGGTCTTTTTTCAGTGGTGCCCAGGGATAGGACAAGAGGAAATGGGCACAAACTTGAATATAAGAAGTCCCACCTAAACATGAGGAGGAACTTCTTTACTTTGAGGGCGGCAGAGCACTGGAATAGGCCGCCCGGGGAGGTGGTGGAGCCGCCTGGACAAGTTCCTGTGCAACCTGCTCTAGGTGGACCTGCTTTGGCAGAGGGGTTGGACTAGATGATCTCCAGAGGTCCCTTCCAACCCCATGTGATTCTGTGGGAATTTTATCAGGTTTCAAAGTACTACCACAATGTACAGACACTATGTATTCAAACATACTCACGGCTCAGATTCCATTTGCTCCTCTTGCTTACGCTTTCTTTCTGTCAGTTCTCTCTCATGTTGGCCTTGTAACATGTTTCTTCGATGAGCTCCTTGAAAGTTTCTCCCTCCTTTTTTCTTCTGCTTTTATTTAGGGGTCAGAAGAGAGGAGTCTTTAGATTACTGAACGTCAAAAACATTAGTAGTTAAACCTACCTGCTCTAGATGTCTACATATTATTGCTCTAGCCCATGAAACAGCCTGATGAGAGTTAGCATTCCTCTGTAACTAAATCCAAATATTTTATATGCAGATAAGAAGCTGAGTTTTATTAGTGCTTTCTCTCAGGTATGGAGAAGAATATCCCAAATACCAAAAGACCCAAAGCCGTTCCCAAATGATCAGCTAGAGACAGCTTCCTATCTTTCACAGACCCCACAGATTCTCAACACTCGGGACAAAAAAAAATATGCATTCAAGTAAGCATATTTAAAAAAACCAAACCAACAAACTTTTGCTACAATAAATCACTTACATTTAAATCCATCGTTAAAAAAAATAAAGAATATTTGACAGAAACAAATTCTGCAACTTCTCATTTCCAAGACATGCATCTATGTTAGCCAGACACAAGGCTCCAACACTTAAATAGACAAAATTGAAGACCTAGTATTAGCTTTAAGAAATATTTTCAGTGAACGACTGTTCTTTACAATAAGTAAGTCAATAAAGAGCAATATACCTTATCACCTTCATGTTCTCCTTCATCCTCTCCAGAATCAGACGCTGATGCAGAACCCACTTGGGAAGTATTTCTCCATTTTGGTTCGGTCTCCCTCTTTGCTTCTCTTCTATCACATTCCTTCCTCGATTTGTCTTCTTCCTTCTGATTCTCCTCATCTTTTTTCCCTTGTTTTTTGGACTTCTCTTCCAGTCCTTTTTTCTTTGTGTTCTCCTCTTCATGAATGCTAAAACACGGTAAATTATTTAAGCTTCATATTCATTATCTATACCCAGTTTAAAAGAGAACCTAACTCTCAATTCAGGAAGATGTACTTTTTAGGTTTTGCTATCAAATACTCCACCTGCACAAAGTTGGCTCACTCTTAGATCTTTCATTTTATGGGATCATAGGATAAGGTTGGAAGGGGCCTCTGGAAGTCTCTTGTCCAACCCCTTGCTGGGGGTGGTTCAGACCAGGTTACTCAGGTCTTGAAAACCTCCAAGGATGGAGACTGGACAACCTCTCTGGGCAACCCGCCCCACTGCTTGACTGTCCTCAGGGTGAAAAAGTATTTCCCTATATCCAGTCTGATCCTCTCTTGTTTCAGTTTATGCCCGTTGCCTCTCATCCTCCCACCATGCACCGTCATGACGAGCCTGGCTCCTTCTTCTTGATGAACTCCTTGTAGGTATTGCAAGGCTGTTATTAGCTCTCCGCCAAAGCCTTCTCTTCTCCAGGCTGGACAAGCCCTCAGCCTCTCCTCATAGGACATGTGTTCCAGCCCTCTGACCGGCTCGGTGGCCCTCTGCTGAACTCGCTCCAGTTAGTCAGCATCTTTCTTGTATTGGGGGACCCAGGATTCTAGATGTGGTCTAACAAGTGCTGAATAGAGGGGGCTAATCGCTTCTCACTCTACTGCTGTGATGGGTTGACCTTGTCTGGCTACCAGATGCCCACCACTCACTCCCCCTCCTTAGCAGGACAGGGGGAGAAAATAAAATGAAAAACACATGGGTCGAGATAAAGGTGGTTTAATGAAAGAAAGCAAAGGCTGCATCCAGAAACAAAGTGAAAAGAAAAGAAAAGAAGATTTATTCTCTACTTACTTCCCATCAGCAGGCACTGTCCAGCCACTTCCTGGGAAGTATGTGTAGTGAATGCCTTAATAACGAATGCCCCTCCTCCCCCTCCTTTCTCTTAGCTTTTATTGCTGAGCACGACGTCATATGGTATGGAATAGCCCTTTGGTCAGTTTGGGTCAGCTGTCCCAACTATGTCTCAGCAATAGCCAAAACATTGGTGTGCTATCAACACCATTCTAGCTACAAATACAAAGCACAGCACCGAGGGCTGCTATGGGGAAAGTAAACTCCATCTCAGCCAGATCCCCTATGCTCCTGTTCATACAGCCCAGGATATTGTTGGCCTCCTTTGCTGCCAGGGCACACTGTTGGCTCATGGTCAGCTTTCTGTCTACCAGGATCCCCCAGGTCCTTTTCAGCAGAGCTGCTCCGCAGTCAGTTCCCAGCCTGTACCATTGCCAGGGGTTCTTCCTTCCCGGGGCAGGATTTTGCATCTGTGCTGGTTGAATTTCATGAGGTTCCTGTCAGTCTGTTCCTCCAACCTGTCTAGTTCCCTCTGGATGGCAGCTGTGCCTTCAAGTGTATTGACTGCTGCCGCGCCCCCCCCCCCCCCCCCCCCCCCAATTTGCTGTCATCCGCAAACTTGAAGAGAGCGCACTCTGTCGCCTCCTCCTGGTCACTCATAAAGATATTAAGCAGGACAGGTTCCAGGATAGACCCTTGCAGTATTCCACTTGTTACCAGCCTCCAGGTAGAAAACAACCTATTAACCCCTATCCTCTGAGCCCAATCATCCAACCACTTTTTTAACCCATCTGGTTGTCCACCCATCCTGACTGCAACATCCAACTTATACTGAGTACTACAAGGAAAATGCTGAGCAGGAACTCAGTAAGTCATGACAGCTTGTCGCGACGGAGGGAAGACAGGGTCACTCAATATGAGTGATCAGCAAGCTTCGTTTATTGAATAGTACAGCCGTCTTTTATGCTTCGTTATAATTAGCTAATACATATTCTGCAATACATCTTTCTGATTGGCCTGTCCTCCAAACTTCAACCCCGCCCTTAGTTCCTTCTTTACAGTTACTTTCATCCTCTTTTCCCATGCCTGAGCAGCTGCAATCTCCCTGTTATCATACAACAGTTACAGTCAAGGACAGGGTGTCCTTGCCAGCTCAGTAGTTACGGGGGCTGAATCCGATGTTTCTCAAGTTCTTGCTCGGCCAGCTGGATCATGTCTACGCGACCCTTCTCAGCTAGCCAGTCTCCCACAACAGCTCATCAAATGCAACCATTTGGTTTACAATAAAGACAGGTATTTTATATAAAAGCCAACTCACGTGTCGGTCTCTGAAGGACAAGGTGGTTTCACCAATTTGGGTCTCCCTCTTGGTTTTGAAACCTTTAGTTCGGTAGCTAATTATACAAAAATAACAGGTTAGTCTACAACCATCAGCCGTTCCTTATCTAAAAGGATTGTTTCTCATGTCAACACATAGAAGCAACACTTGAGTCAAACTGAGTAGGGTAAAAACTCTATTTAAAAATGTTAAAATGTTGGAACTGTGTATCAAAGTTTAATCAAGATCCCTTTGAAAAATTAAAATCTCAACCAACACTTTGGTACTTTAAGATAGCAGTCTAAGAGGTTTAAATCATCTGTTCCTGTGCCTTTTCCACTCAGTGCACTCAAAATGGCCCTGCCTCATGTTACGCAGCTAATAAAAAAAAAAAAAAAATAAAAAGAAGCCTGAAACAAGAGAATAATAAGTGGAATAATAAGACAATAATAAGTGGGGGGGAAAACTTAAGTAATTTAGTGTGCAAATCTAAACTCGGCCTATTTATTAGTAGTAGGCTTAAGAGCTTCACAGAGCTTCCATCCCTTTCCCTGAGAGTAAATCAGTGTCAAGAAATTCTACCACCACACTGAGGCATACAGCACAGTTCTACACTTTCTCGATTTCACCATGTTTCAGTGTTAAAGCGAGCTAAATAGTTTATCCACCTTCTGACCTTTATACCCTTTGAATTCTGTAAAATGAAAATACTTAGTATGCTGCCATTATGGATTGAAATTTATGGAATATGCTTATCTGCTATCCCCGGTGAACATTCTGTTCGGAAAAAACCTAACGGCCCAGTGTTTGAAGTGCTGCTGGTGTTAGTGTGGAGCACTGCTAAGCGAGAGATGCATGCATCATATTAAAGCGAGAGAATGCTGCACAGTACACATTTCCCATTGGGTGCCAAAGCATCTCTTATAAAGGTCCTTTCCTGCTCTTACAGGCAATAGCTTGTATAAACACAATTCATTTGAAAGATCAATATAATCCCCCACACATTAAAATATTGAAAATGTTCATATAATAAATATAATGAAAGTGGGTGAAGTACTAAGGTAATACTTCATTTCCTCACATCTAGTCTTAAATAGTTTGCCGGGCGCTAACTATGGTTGCACTTTCTAAAAGTTATTTTCGTAATGCCACCAGATACAGGTGAGTATAAAGTATTAAATTATCTGTTTCCCAGACTAAATGCTCATATAGCATATTTAAGTGCTCCAATAACTTTCCCCGTGTTAGCAGTAAACAAATTTAAAATGTTTCCTTCAAGAATACTTGCAAACTTGCCGTAAGAATTACAATTAAATCATTGCTCCTTTCATAAACAAGTACTGCAGAAATATTAGCAAAATCTTTTAAATTACATGCTGCTTCTAATAGCTATATTTTCTTCTCAGTTGTCTATCGGTCTACAGAGATTTACTTTAAACATCTTTTCAGCAAAATTTCTCCAACTCTTCACTTGTTTTTACTGTCCT
The DNA here is from genome assembly GCF_964106895.1 of Numenius arquata. Lineage (NCBI taxonomy): Eukaryota > Metazoa > Chordata > Aves > Charadriiformes > Scolopacidae > Numenius > Numenius arquata. The sequence goes on from NC_133615.1 coordinate 14,309,993, forward strand.
CTGAGCTCTACCTGTAGACAGTCGTCTTCCTACCTCCATTTTTTTAAAACTTGTTTTATGGATATTCTAACACAACTTAAGTACCAATTTTATACATCTTTGATAAATATAAACCTTTGTGAAGCCACAGTGAAACAGAGGTCTTATTGCATAGTCTGTAAGTTAGCAGAATCCTATGGAGGCTTTCCTAAAGGTGATATTTGCAAGGGGATACAATGATTCTTATTTCAGAGGACCCAGCATAACCATAAACATTTTAAGGCTCTTTATGTGCTAAATACCTTAGGTTGCCATGTAGGGTAGTTTAGATGTATATATATAATTTTTTTAATATATATATATATAAAAAATAAAAACTGGATGTTTACATATTAGGAAATATTCTGTAATACTCTGGAGATCTGGGGGCAATAAATCCTTTGACCATCTCTATTAAGTTATTTTGTATGGGGAAAACTAAATAAAATTCCTTTTTGTTTAAAGTTACCTGCTGGTCTTCCTCTTTTAGGGCTTACTTTTGGAGTCACAGCCACTGCAGCCGCTACCACTGCAGCTTCCGCAGCTTCAGCTTGCTTTTCAGCCTAATTTTAAAGAAAGAAATTCACAAATTAAAACCATAGACCCTCTCTCCGTAAAGCATCTATTTCTTACTTGCTTCCTAAAATATTGCATAAAATATATTTCTAAACCGCTAAAAAAAAAACCAACAACAAACTAGTTTAGTAGAGTAAGGATGCATAAAAAACCCAATAGTTTCTGGCTAAAAATTCATAAATAGTTGGGGCAAAGCACTCTGTTTATAAGGGGGAAATGATTGTTGCGGTGGTCACTGCAAACAACCTGGAGCAATATGCTGCAATCATTCAGGTTTTATAACTCAGCAGAAGAAACCCCACTGCTAAAATCCAGAAGAAGGATGTGAAAAGTTTTCTAGCAAACCGATACATTAGTGCTACAAGGAAGCTACAAGCTTGAATGTGCACGCTGCTGATGGCATGGTCCTGCAGTCAACACAAACTTCCTTTCCTTTTTCCAGCACAAAAAGAATATTGGATTCCATCTTCTACACTACCAATGGTTGGTATGGGTACCAGTGTCAGAACTACAGTAAAAAACTGTTTGGCTTACTATTCAGGAACACCTGAATGGAATGGAATACAAAACAGATCCTGAATAACTGCAGTTCACAGCTTGGAGTGTTGACTTGAGCTCAATTGGGGACACACACACACACACGACGACAGTCCTCTCAAGGAGAAAAGCTGGCATCACTAATTGCTTCAGTCTTCCAAACTTCATCTACTGCTGAACGTGCATCAACACACTGAGATTCTAGTCTTATTCCAGGTCAATGAATTTTAAAATAAGACATGTCTAAAATTCTTTATATGGCTATTAATGTTGCTTTATTATTTTTCTAGAACATCAGGTGAAGAGAGAGAGCTTGAAAATCCAAAGGAATCTCTTTGAAAAGAAATTATGCCACTGGAGTGGAGGTTTGTTTTTTTTTTTTAAATACAAAACAGAAAAAAAGTTATTAAATTTTGCATTTGAAATCTATGGACCAAAAATTTTAAAAATTTTATAAGCATAGTATTTTAATGTTAAATTTTGTGGAATAACAGCCCCTTTAATCTTCATTTGAAAAGTATTTCAATGGTTTTATCCAGTATTAATAAGCAATGCACATCTCAAAATCCCATTCAGAAAACAGGAGACAGAGCTGTAGTATGTTTTAATCTTACTCCTGTATGTTTGTCCAGTTAATAGCAGGAAAGAGTGGTTGATAGCAGGAAAGAGTGTAAATAGTTTTCCAACTGCATAATTGCTTCATTTGTATGAAACATACTCTCTTCCAGTCATACTGACTTGTTAGTGTGTAGTTTTTCAACATGTGTCAGGATGGCTTTTTACTGTGCTTTGTACGAGTTAGAAACATTGTTTTTATAGCGGTTAATGCTAAAGTTTAATTTTGTTCTTGTAAAACATTGTACCAAGTGATGCTATGTACCAGTTGTACCAATTTATGCTGCGTGAATTCTCATAGTATGCTTTTGGTATTATAGATGTCATACTAGGAAGAAATCTGGTGTTTTCACTGAACCTGTCGATGATGCCCATTGGTTAGAAAGCAGTCTTGAATGCTTTTTTTAAAAAAAATAAAGTCTTTAAGAATCAACTTCTTTGTATGAGTTTAATGTTCAAATTGTATAAATTAAGGCATTCATAAAGGCCATAACTGTTGGAATGTCTAAATCAACACTGTTAAGAACTTTTCCTTGGCATGAACTTGAGGGGTTCAGCACTTAGGTTTTCAAAAAAAAAAACAACCTTGCAAAGATTTCTAAAGGCAAGAAAGGAAGGGGACAGAGAGGTGCTACACTTGTAAAATCCCTAAATCCCTCAGTCCTGCCCCCACTCTCATGCATGCACCACCACCCCCCACCCCACCACCACCCCGCCCCCTTGTGCTCTCTCTTTTTCTCTCTGACCCCCTGCCCCCCCTCCCCACCCTGTGCTGTCTCTGCCCCCTGTGCTCTCTGCCCTCCTCTGGTTGTCTTGGCCTACTGAGCTGACATCACTCAAATAACTAGACTGATGTTGGAGGCCCACTGTTTGACCCTCGGTATGTTGCTATGTAGTTGTTAGGGTTGTAACTTTTGTTAGATGAAGCACAATGAAGCAGGTGTTATAATACCCCACATAATTGGCAGAAAGAGCAGAACTAAACTTATACAAGAATATTTGCCTGGCGACTCGCTACACCAATTAATGAGCGACAGTTCAGAGCAGTCCAACAACAACTAAAGGTGAAATAATCTGGAAGGTGCTCTGCACCTCAGAAAACACATCCACCTCAGCCTGAAGGGGGGGGGGGGCAGCATGACTCTGCCTTTGGGGATGCCTGGGACCATGCTCATGCGTGGCCAGAACGGACACCCTCAGCGCCCTACTCCTCCCAACCTCTGACAACTGCTGCTCCTCCTGTCAGCAAGGAAAGGGGAAGTAGAGGTGGCCACTTTTCCTGTAACTTTGTAGTGTTCTTTGCATTAGTAATCACTCTTTCACAGGGACAATAAATATCCAAACTCTTTCACACGGAACCAATTATTGCATAGTAATTAATGCATGTGTTTAGTCTGTCCAGACCTAAACAACGACATTACTAAAACTGCTGTCAGAAGTGGGATCCAAAGGAAGCTTTGGACTGTGAAAAGAGGATTGTACAGCTGTAGTGTAGTCCACAATGCAGAGACCACCTACAGGTGCCAAATCTTGCAGATCTTGAGGGTGGGTGCTCGGGGGTAAGAGTCTGGCAGGAAGTATGTTTAGTACTCCTACTTGAGGTGGATAGCACAAACATTTTGAAACTTGTTCTGACATAAGAGCAAGGGAACCTGGGAAGTGACTCCTGAACCTCCAGTACCTGGATGGGAAGAGGAATGGGTGCCTTTGGCTCAGTGCCTGGTTTGGATGCATCCTCCGGTGGCTTGGGAACTGAAACCTGAGCACACCAAGAGCCTGAAAGAATTGGCAAGCCATCTGGGAAAAGGCTTTAATGCCTTGTACTGGGTCTGGCTGGGATGGAGTTAATTTTCTTCATAGCAGCCCTTATGGTGCTATGCTTTACACGTGTGACTAAAACAGTTTTAGCTATTGCTTAACAGTGCTTGCAGAGCATCAAAGCCTTCTGTGTTTCTCACACTGCTCTCCTGCCCTTCCCCCCCTCCCCCCGGGAGTAGGCTGGGGGTAGACAAAAAGGGAAATTCCATGCCATATATTGTCATGCTCAGCAATAAAAACGTGGAGGGGTCGGGAGTCTTTCCAAGGTAGCTGTTGCTTGGGGCATCGGTCTACCCATGGGAAGTGGCGAGTGATTGCTTTTGCATCACATGTTTTTTTCCTTTGTTTCCTTCACCTATTAAACTGTTTTTATCTCAACTGACAAGTTTTTTTCTCAGTTTTGCTCTTCCAATTCTCTTCCCCATCTCTCGGGGGGGGGAGGATGGGGGGGAGGGGAGGAATAAGTGAACAGCTGGTGGGTGCTTTGCTGCTGGCTGGGGTCAACCCACCACATGCCTACAAGGACATGATGAAAAATGCACCACGCTGATGTGGGGGTGTGCCTTTGCATGCTGGCCTCTTTTAGAATGGAGCTGTAAAGGCCAGCTGCGAGCGTGAGAAGCAGAGAGCTGAGCAGCCGCTCTACAGTGCAGTAATGGCTTGCTTAGCTGCAGTTGCCCCCTTAGTCCAAACTAGGCAATGGAAAAGGAAGGGAACAGAATGATGAATGCCAACGGAGGGGGGAATGACAGTGTCGGGGATCATGGTGGCCCATCCACCTCTGGGGGTACGTTGGAAGAAGAGGAAGAATCACAGAATCACAGAATTGTAGGGGTTGGAAGGGACCTTCGGAGATCAGCGTGTCCAACCCCCTGCCAAAGCAGGTTCACCTAGAGAAGGCTGGACAGGAACGCATCCAGGCGGGTTTTGAATATCTCCAGAGAAGGAGACTCCACAACCTCTCCGGGAAGCCTGTTCCAGTGCTCTGGTATCCTCAGAGTAAAGAAGTATTTCCTCATGTTGAGATGGAATTTCCTGTGTTCCAGTTTGTGCCCGTTGCCCCTTGTCCTGTCACCAGGCACCACTGAGAAGAGTTTGACCCCATCCTCTTGACACCCGTCCTTTAGATATTTATAAGCACTGATAAGAGCCCCCCTCAGTCTTCTCTTCTCCGGGCTAAACAGACCCAGGTCTCTCAGCCTTTCCTCATAAGAGTGGTGCTCCATTCCCTTGATCAACTTTGTAGCCCTCCGCTGGACTCCCTCCAGTAGTTCCCTGTCCTTTTTGAACTGGGGGGCCCAGAACTGCACACAGTACTCCAGATGGGGCCTCACCAGGGCAGAGTAGAGGGGGAGGATGACCTCCCTCGACCTGCTGGCCAGGCTCTTTTTAATGCACCCCAGGATGCTATTGGCTTTCTTCGCCACAAGGGCACATTGCTGCTTCATGGTCATCCTGTTGTCCACCAGGACTCCCAGGTCTTTTTCCACAGAGCTGCTCTCCAGCAGGTCAGCCCCTAACCTGTATTGATGCATGGGGTTATTCCTCCCCAGGTGCAGCACCCTACACTTGCCCTTGTTGAATTTCATCAGATTCCTCTCTGCCCAACTCTCTAGCCTGTCCAGGTCTCACTGTATGGCGGCACAGCCTTCTGGTGTGTCAACCACTCCTCCCAGTTTTGTATCATCAGCAAACTTGCTGAGGGCGCACTCTGTCCCCTCACCCAGGTCATTGATGAACATATTGAACAGGACCGGACCCAGTACTGACCCCTGGGGAACATCGCTAGTTACAGGCCTCCAACTGGACTCTGCGCCGCTGATCACAACCCTTTGAGCTCTGCCATTCAGCCAGTTCTCAGTCCACCTCACTGTCCACTCATCTGACCCACATTTCCTAAGCTTACCTACGAGGATGTTATAGGAGACAGTGTCAAAAGCCTTGCTGAAGTCAACCTGAAGAAACTGAAACCGTATTATCTTTACATAGTGCTGATTTCTGAGACTGTATTGGGTCTGGCTGGAATGGAGTTAACTTTCCCCATAGCAGCCCTCATAGTGCTGTGCTTTGTATTTGTAGCTAGAATGGTGTTGATAGCACACCAGTGTTTTGGCTATTGCTGAGCAGTGCTGCACAGCATCAAGGCTGTCTCTCCAAACCCCGCCCCCCCTCAAAGGCCAATAGGCTGGAGAGTGGGAAAGAGGTTGGGAGGGGACATAGACAGGACAGCTGACCCAAACTGACCAAAGGGATATTCCATACCATATGACATTGTGCTCAGCAATAGAAGCTAAGTCAGGGAGGGGGGCATTCGTTATTAGGGCATTTCTCTTTCGAAGCATACTGAGGCCCTACTTCCCAGGAAGTGTCTGGACATGGCCTGCTGATGGGAAGTAGAGAATAAATCTTTTTTTTTTTTCTTTTTTCTTTTTTTGCTTTCTTTCATTAAACCGCCTTTATCTCGACTCACCGGTTTTTCATCTTATTTTGTCCCCCTGTCTTGCTGAGGAGGGGAAGTGACAGAGTGGCTTGGTGGGCACCTGGTGGCCAGCCATGTTCATCCCACCACAGAGACCTAAGGGTTGATTTTAAGCGGGGAGTGTAAGAAAACCTGCTAACCTGTCTATTAAGGTTCTGGGATGTGGGTGCCAGTGGCTTAGAGCTATATAACCGGTAGGCACCGTGGTTGGGAGTCTCTGTCCAATGATGGAGCTGTGGATAGTGCAATCAGATCTTGTGGTAAAACTAACCTGTGACATAGACTGCTTGTTGGGGTGAGAGGATGTGACTTACAGAAAGAGGACCTTCTGGATACGTGCATACAGAAGTGGTGGCATATGGCTGAAGAAGGGATTCAGAGGTTAAAGGAATGAGCGGTGGTCAAAGTGTTGTATGGCATGACAGACAGCCCACCTTTGATCAATCTGGACCAAGAAGGGGTGACCCAGGCCATTTGGAAGTGATTGGTTCGTGGGGGTGTTGTCCCAAAGCGGGGTCGTTTACCCAGTGTGCAAGACGCCAGTGTACACACAGAGCAGAGGTATTTTATCATTGCATATTTGCGCAGATATGGGTGCTAGGTGGCATTCCACAAAGCTAGCACACCGGTTCACAAAATGTTTGGTACATTTATACGATTCAAAACACAGAAGTACATGCCTTTAGTTATGATTATTGGTTAGTACCTTATCTTAACAATTTCTACTGGTTAGTATTATTCCTCGCTTTCATTTAAAGTTACAGTGCCCTTTAATTGATGTGTGCATGCTCCAATACAGTGGGGGGCGGTAAGCCTGCCTGGTCTCTAATTGAGTCGGCGGTCGCAATCTCCCCCTGCCGCCTTTACCTTTCCCTTAGTTACAACTGACTTTTGCTGACTTCATGGTTTTTTTGCAATTATCCGGCTTTCGGCACCTCCTGGGGTAAGGATGTTCTCTTTTTATCAGTCTTTAGTTCTTCTTTATCAGCCTTTTGGTTCCTCTTCAAGGATAAGGTTGTTAGTAAAGCATGCATTGCTAGAGTAGCCAAGCTTACTTATTACTAATTAGAATATCCCTTTTTCTGCTGTAGATCGGGGAGGGCTCCTCGGTTAGCCAGTACCACGGCTGGGATGATCTTAGGAACCAATCCCTTGGCCCTGATGGGGGAAGTAGGTGATGCAGTCCATCTGTGAAGTTTCTGCCTCCTCCCCTGTGAAGGTGCGGGTGGGCCACCATGCGAGAACAAGGGGGCCTGGTGCCACCTGCTGATGGACTGAAGGAGCAAATGCCCCAGAGTGACCCACGGAGTTCTGTGGGCATGGCTGTAAGAGCAAGGGAAGGACATGGCCCAGTGGCATGGCAGAGGCACCAGGGAGTTGGCCACCCAGGTACATGAACTCCAACAGCAACGAAGGACATCCGCCAAGCCACAGCAGGCTGAGAATGGCCTCATGCCATCAGCCCCACCAGCGGAAGACTCCTCCTAAACTTTTCTCCTGGAAGAACTGGCTCCGATAAACCTCCCATAGGGAAGCCCTGCCCCTGGCCAGGTTGGGAAAAGGGATGATGAAGATGTTACAGAGGACAGCAGGATTTACTGTTCCCTCCATCCTCCCCCTTTCCCTGAGCTTTTATTGCTGAGCACTGTATTGGATTTGCACGGCAAGGTTTTGGTAGTCGGGGGGCTACAGGGGTGGCTTCTGTGAGAAACTGCTAGAAGCTTCCCCCATGGCCAACAGAGCCAATGCCAGCCGGCTCCAAGACGGACCTGCTGCTGGCCAAGGCCGAGCCAATCAGTGACGGTGATAGTGCCTGTGTGATAACATATTTAAGAGGGGGGGGGGGGGGGGGAAACTGTGGGGGAAGAGAGGAGTGAGAATATGTGAGAGCAACAACTCTGCTCCAGGCGCCAGAGCAGAGATTCCCCTGCAGCCCATGGTGAAGACCATGGTGAGGCAGGCTGTCCCCCTGCAGCCCATGGAGGTTAAGGGTGGAGCAGATATCCACCTGCAGCCCGTGGAGGACCCCACGCCAGAGCAGGTGGATGCCCAAAGGAGGCTGTGACGCAGTGGGAAGCCCGCGCTGGAGCAGGCTCCTGGCAGGACTTGTGACCCTGTGGGGGACCCATGCTGGAGCAGTCTGTTCCTGAAGGACTGCACCCCGTGGAAAGAACCCACGCTGGAGCAGTTCGTGAAGAACTGCAGCCTGTGGGAAAGACTCACATTGGAGAAGTTCGTGGAGAACTGTCTCTTGTGGGAGGGACCCCACGCTGGAGCAGGGGAAGAGTGTGAGGACTCCTCCCCCTGAGGAGGAAGGAGCAGCAGAAACAAGGTGTGATGAACTGACCACAACCCTCGTTCCCCGTCCCCCTGTGCCGCTCGGGGGAAGGAGGTAGAGAAATCACGAGTGAAGTTGAGCCCGGGAAGAAAGGAAGGGTGGGGGGAAGGTGCTTTAAGATTTAGGTTTTATTTCTCATTATCCTCCTCTGATTTGACTGATAATACATTAAATTAATTTTCCCCAAGTCTAGTCTGTTTTGCCCGTGACGGTAATTGCTGAATGATCTCTCTCTGTCCTTATCTCGACCCACGAGCCTTTCGTTATATTTTCTCTCCCCTGTCCAGTTGAGGAGGGGGAGTGATAGAGCGGCTTTGGTGGGCATCTGACGTTCAGCCGTGTCAACCCACCACGAGCACGACGTCATATGGTATGGAATATCCCTTTGGTCGTTTAGGGGTCAGCTGTCCTGGATGTGTCCCC